>NW_007260156.1:59131-82229 GCF_000164805.1 Carlito syrichta | reverse complement strand
CAGCTATACTAATTTCCATTCCCATCAAGAGTGTGCAAGTGTTCCCTTTTCTCTGCATTCCTGCAAATACCTGTCATCTTTCCTCTTTTTTGATAATAGCCATTCTAGCAGGTGTGAGGTAACGTTTCATTGTGGCTTTAATTTGCCTTTATCTGATGATTAGTGATGTTGAGAAATTTATCATATACCTGTTGGCCATTTGTATGTCTTCTTTTGAGAAATGACTATTCAGATTCTTTTTTCTAATTTTAATCAAGTTATTTTCCTGCCATTGAGTTGTTTGAGTCCTTTGTATATTTTAGGTGTTAATCCCCGAGATATGTGGTTTGCAAATATTTTCTCCCATCGTGTAGGTGGTCTCTTTACCCTATATTATGTGGAAGCTTTTTAGTTTAATATGATTCTATTTGTCTATTTTCACTCTTGTTGCCTGTGCTTTGGGGGTCATATCCAAAAGGTCATTGCCTAGACCAATGTTATGGAGTTTTGCCCCATGTATAGTTTTGCAGTTTCAGGTCTTATATTTATGTGTCATTCCATTTTGAGTTGATTTTTGTATATAATGTGAGATATAGGTCCAGTTTCACTCTTCTGCATGTGACTATCTGGTTGTTTTAACACTGTTTATTGAAGAGATTTTTTTCCTGCTTTTCGTGTATTCTTGGCACCTTTATTAAAAATTAATTGACTGTAAATATATATATTTGTTTCTGGACTCTTTGTTCTTCTCTATTGATCTATGTTTCTTTTTTATTTTCAATTTTTTTTAACCTTTTATTTTAAAATTGTGGGGTACAATTCAGGGTTAGATATACAAATATTCATTATGCAGGTGCCCTTGTTGATGAGGTGTGCCCCCCTCTTCCCCAGGCAGATTCCAACTACTGCCAATCCCAACTCCCTGTCCCCCTCCCCACAAAGTTTCCCCCTACTGCCAATCCTTTTCTTATAGTATTATGATAATTGTTCAAGGTCCACTTATGAGTGAGAACATGTGATACTCAGTTCTTTGTTTCTGTGAAAGATCACTCAGTATTATAGACTCTAAGTCCATCCAGGTTGCTGTGAAGTTCATGATTTTGTTCTTCTTTATGGCTGCGTAATATTCCATTGTGTACATGTACCACATTTTTTTATCCAGTCCCCTTTTGATGGGCAACTGGTTGGTTCCATGTTCTTGCTATTGTGAAAAATGATGTGATAAACATACACGTGCAAGTATCTTTTTTATAGAGTGATTGAGTTCTTCCGGGCATATGCTCAATAGGGGATTGCAGGATCATATGGAAGGTTGATTTTTTAGAACTTTTAGGAATTGCCACACTGTTTTCCACAGAGGCTGTACTAGTTTACACTCCCACCAACAGTGTAGAAGTGTTCCCTCTTCACCACATCCTCTCCAGCATCTGTTATTTTTTGTTATTGATGATAGCCATCCTGAATGGAGTTAGGTGGTATCTCAGTGTAGTTTTAACTTGCATTTCTTTGAAGACTAGTGAGGCTGAACAATTTTTTCATGTATTTGTTGGCTGCTCATACGTCTTCTTTTGAGAATGGTCTATTCATATCTTTTGCCCATTTTGTAATGGGACTGTTTGTTTTTTTCTTTTCAGCATGTTTAAGTTCTTTGTAGATCCTAGATGTTAAGTCTTTGTCAGACATACGGTTGGCAACTAATTTTTCCCACTGTGTGGGCTGTCTCCCTGCTCTCTTGATGGTTTCTTTGGCTTTGCAGAAGGTTGTCAGTTTGATGAGGTCTCAGTTGTCTATCTTATCTCTTACGTCATGGGCACTTGGGGTTTTGATCAGGAATTGGTTGCCAGTTCCAATTTCCATAAGGGTGTCTCCTACATTTTCTAAGGTTCTTATAGTTTGAGGTTTTATGTTTAGGTCTCTGATCGATTTACAGTTGATTTTTGTATATGGGGATAGGTAGAGGTCCTGTTTCAATCTTCTGCATGTGGTCAGTCAGTTTTCCTAGTACGAAATAGGTTCTCCTCTCCCCAGTGGTTGGTGGTGGAGCCTTTGTCAAAGATGAGTTGGTTGAGAAATTGAGGTTTTGCTTCTGGAATCTCTATCCTGTTCCATTGGTCTATATGCCTGTTCTTGTACCAATACCAGACTGTTTTGATTAATTGTAGCTTTATAATAAAGTTTAAAGTTTGGGAGTGTGATACCTCCTGCTTTGTTTTTTGTTTGTTTGTTTGTTTTGTTTTGTTTTGCCGAGGATTGTTTTGGCTATTTATGGTTATTTATGTTTCCATATGAATTCCTGTATTGTTGTTTCTAGGTTTGAGAAGAATGTTACTGGTAACCTGTTGGGTATTGTGCTAAATCTGTAGATTGCCCTTAGGTAGAATAAGCATCTTAACAATGTCGATTCTTCCAATCCATGAGCATGGAATATTTTTCTACCTGTTTGTGTCATCTTTGATTTCTTTGAGCAGTGTTTTGTAGTTTTCATTGTGAAGGTCTTTCATGTCTCTGGTTAGGAACTTTCAAGGTATTTCATTTTTTTTGGTGACTATTGTGAATGGGATTGTGCTTTTTATTTGGGTGTCTGTTTGTTTATTAGTGTATAGAAATGTGATTATCTTTTGCACGTTTATTTTATATGCTGAGACTTTGCCAAAGTCCAGGGCAAAGAGGTTTTTGACATATTCTTTTGAGTTTTTGAGTTATAGAATCATATCGCTGTAAAGAGGGATAACTTGATTTCCTCTTTTCTTATTTGGATACCCCTGATCACCTTCTCTTCTCTGATTGCTCTGGCTAGGACTTCAAAAACTATGTTTAACAGGAGGAGTGAGAGTGCATCCTTGTCTTGTACCAGTTTTCAGGGGAAATGGTTCCAATTTCTATCTGTTCAGTAGTATGCTGGCTGTGGATTTCTTATGGATGGCTCTTACTATTTTGAGGTATGTTCCCATCTATGCCTAGTGTTTCAGGGTTTATATCAACAAGGGGTGCTGGATTTTGTCAAAAGTTTTTTCTGCATCTAATGATATAATCATGTGGTTTTTGTTTTTACATCTGTTGATGTATTTAATTACATTTATGGTCTTACGAATGTTGAACCAGCCCTGCATCCCGGGGATGAAGCCTACTTTGTCGTGGTGGATGATTTTTGAGATGGGTTGTTGAATTCGGTTTGCCAGTGTTTTGTTAAGAATTTTAGCATCTATGTTCATCAAGGATATTGGCCTGTAGTTCTCTTTCTTTCATGGATCTTTACCTGGCTTGGGTATCAATGGATGTTAGCTTCATAAAATGATTTGGGGAGGGTTCCATCTTTCTCAATCGCCTAGTATACTTTCGATAGGATTGGTATCTGTTCCTCCTTGTATGTTTTGTAGAATTCTGCTGGAAATCCATCTGGCCCAGGATTTTTTTTTTTTTTTTTAAGTAGTTTTCTTATGACATAGTCAATTTCCTGGATTGTTATTGGTCTATTTAGGGTCTTGATTTCTTCTCAATTTCTGGGAAGGTTGTGTGATGTCAGAAAATCCTCCATTTCCTTTAGGTTTTCAAGTTTGTTTCCAAACAAGTATACATAGTAGTCTCTAATAATCTTTTGTATTTCTTCAGGATCAGTTGTGATCGTTTGTGTTTCTGGTTGTGTTTATTTGGACTTTTTCTCTCTTTTTCTTGATCAGTCTAGTTAGGGGACCATCAATCTTTTTTATCCTTTCAAAGAACCAGCTTTTTGTTTTTTGGATTTTTTTTTTTTTTTTGTATTATCTTTTTGTCTTCTATGTCCTGAATTTGGGCTTTTATTTTTGTGAACTGGATTCTTCTGCTGGAGTTAGGGTTTTGGTGGTCTTGCTTTACCAGCTTCCTTAGGTGACTTGTTAGACTGTTAACTTGTGATCTTTCCATTTTCTTCTTGTGTGTTTGTAGCAATATGAATTTCCCTCTTACTACTGATTTCATGGCATCCCAGAGGTTTTGGTAAGATGTTTCTTCATTTTCATTTGTTTCCAGGTATCTTTTAATCTCTCTTTTGATTTCCATGTTGACCCAGGAGTTGCTAAGCAGCATGCTGTTTAGTGTCCAGGTCTTTGTGAGTTTTGGGGGAACTTTGATAGTGTTGATACTTACTTTTATTCCACTGTAGTCTGAGAAGGTGCATGGCAAAATTTCAATCTTATGAGATTTGTTTGTTTGATTTATGGCCAAGGATGTGGTTGATCTTAGAGTGCATTTCATGTGGTGATGAGTAGAATGTATATTCTGTGGTCGTTGGGTGGAGTGCTCTGTAGGTATTGAGTCCATTTGGTCAAAAGTCACACTGAGGTTCCAGATCTCCTTACTGATTTTTTGTCCTGATGATCTGTCTAGGGTTGTGAGTGGGGTATTAAAGTCCCCAGCTATGATAATGTTAGAGTCAATATCTTTTTCAAGTTTGCCTAGAAGCTGCTTTATGAAAGTCAGTGCTCCTATGTTTGGTGTATATATGGTTTTAGGACGGATATTTCTTGTTGATGGATTGAACTTTTGTTATTATGTAATGACCTTCTGTATCCTTTTTAATTTTTGATAGCTTAAAGGATATTTTATCTGATATTAAGATCATAACTCCTATTTTCTTTTGTGTTCTGTTCACCTACAATTTTGCTTCCCATCCTCTTACTTTGAGTCTGTGAGTGTCCTTTCTGGTGAGATGAGTCTCTTGGAGACAATATATTGTTACCTCACGATATTTATCCATTTTGCCATTCTATGTCTGTTCAATGGTGCATTTAGTTCATTTACATTCAGGCTAATCATTGAAATGTGAGCATTTATCCCTGTCATGAGGTTCTTACAGAGTTGTTGTTGTTCCTGTTTATTTGTTGTCTTTCTTTTGATTTTTGGGTTGATTCATGTGTGCTTTCAATCTACTTTCTGCACACTTGTGAAGAATGTTGTCATTTTTTTTTTTTTTCTTTTCTTAGTGTTTAATACTTTCTTAAGTAGAACTGGTCCAGAGGCAGCATAAGTTCTTAAGAACTGAATGTCTGGAAAAGATTTTAATTCTCCCTCACTGATGAAGCTTATCTTAGCTGGGTAGGTTTTTCTTGATTGAAATTGTTTATCTCTGAGAACTTTGAAGATTGGACTCAAAGCTCTCCTAGCCTAAAGTGTTTCTGTAGATAAATCTGCTGCTATTTTAATTGGGCTTCCCCATAGGAAGTTACCTTTTTCCCTTGCTGCCTTTAGGATTTTTTCTTTTATACCTACTTATAGGTGAATTATTTTGTGTCTAAGACTTGGTCTTCTCATTTGTCGTCTCACACGAATTCTCTGAATCTCTTGTGTTTGAACGCTTGCATCACGGATGAGATGAGGGAAGTTTTCTTGAATAATTTCATGGAATGTTTGTTCCAGGGTGGTCTCTGTCTCTCTTTCTGCCTCTGGAAGTCCAATTACTCTTAGGTTCAGCCTCTTGAAATAATTGCTCGTCTCTTGAAAGTTTTGTCCTGTCTTTCTAAGCTTCTTTTCTATGTTTTTGACAGTTTGGGTAAGTTCTATATTTTGGTCCTCAAGCTCTGATATTCTTTCTTCTGCTTGACTAATTCTGCTTTCCATGCTTGTCACTTTGTTATTTCACTCACAGTATTCTTTACTGCTGTTTATATTTATTTTTTTATTTTTTTATTTTATTTATTTATTTTTTTTTTTGAGTTGGAGTCTCACTCTGTCACCCAGACTGGAGTGCAGTGGCCACTCCCGGCCACTTCAGCCTCAACCTGCTGGGCTCCGGTGATCTTTCTACCTCAGCCTTCCAAGTAGCCGGAATTACAGGCATGCACTACCATGCCCAGCTGATTTTTTGATTTATTGTAGAGTTGAGGACTCGCCGCCCAGGCGGGTCTCAAACCCGCAGGCTCCGCTCACCTCAGCCTTCCAAAGGTGCGGGATTACAGGCTGAGCCACTAAGTCTGGCTATATTTCTTTTTTTATGCCAGTACTATACAGTTTTGATTACTGTAGCTTTGTAGATTTTTTTTAAGTCTGTGATTTCTCCAACTTTGTTCCTTTTCATCAAGATTACTTTGGCTTTGGAAGTTGTTTGTGGTTCTATATGAGTTTTATGATTGTTTTTTATTTCTGTGAAAAATGACATTGTAATTTTGATAGGGATTGCATTGCATCTCTAGAGCAATTTTGGTAGAATGAACATTTTGACAATACTAATTCTTCCAATCCATGAACTTGGGAAACTTTTCCATTTATTTGTGTCTTCTTCAATTTCTTTCCTCAATGTTTTATCGTTTTCAATGTACAGATCTTTCAACTCCTTGGTTAATTTTATTTCTTCATATGTTTGTAGCTATTGTAAATGGGATTGCTTTTTTGGATAGTTCATTGTTAGTGTATAGAAAAACTATTGATATGCATGATTTTGTAGACTGCAATTTTACTAAATTTTATTAGTTCTAATATTAATAGCAGTTCTAATAATAATTGTTCTAATAGTAGTACTAATTTATTAGTTCTAATTGTTTTTAGTGTAGTCTTCAGGGGTTTCTATATATAAGATTATGTTATCTGCATTCAGTTTAACTTCTTCCTTTCCAATTTGGGTGTCTTCTATTTCTTCTCTTGCCTAGTTGCTCTAGCTAGGACTGTCCATACTCTGTTGAGTAGAAATGGCAAGAGTGGTCATCCTGTCTTTTTCCTGATCTTAGAGGGAAAGATTTCAACTTTTTCCCATTTAGTAAGATGTAAACTGTGGACTTGTCATATATGACCTTTATTGTGTTGAGATACATTTCTTCTACACCTCATCTGTTGAAAGTTGTTATTATAAAAGGATGTTACATTTTGTCAAATGCTTTTATGCATCTATTCAGATGATCAAATTGTTTTTATTCTTCATTCTGTGAGTATGATGTATCAGATTTATAGATTTGCATATGTTGGCACATTCTTGCATCCTTGGCATAAATCCCACTTGATTATGGTGAATGCTCCTGTTAGTGTAATGTTGAATTTGATTTGCTAGTATTTTGTTGAGGGTTTTTGCATCTATGTTTATCAGGGACATTGACTTGCAATATTTTTTTCTTATAGTGTCCTCATCTGAATTAGGTATTCAGGTAATGCTTACCTCATAAAATAAATTGGGAAATAATCTCTTTTTCAATTTTTAGAAGAGTTTGAAAGGAGTTGGTATTAGTTCTTCCTTAAATATTTGCTGGAATTCAGCAGTGAAGCCATCAAGTTCTGCACTTTTATTTGATGGTAGAATTTGTATTACTGATTCAATCTTCTTAGTTGTTATTGGATCATTCAGATTTTCAGTTTCTTCATGATTAAGTCTTGGTTGGTTGTATTGTCTAGGAGCTTATCCTTCTTCTAGACTATCAAATTTCCTCTTCTCAAAAGTACAACAGTTGTATTGGATTAGGTCCTATCCTTGAGCCTTTATTTTAATATAACTACCTCTTTAAAGATCCTCTTTCCATATATAGTTACATTCTGAGGTACTGGGGGCTAAGGCCTCAACATATGAATTTGGGGAAAGACACAATTTAGCCCAAGACACCATCTAAGATTTAGGGAGTTTACATGTGTCAGCGCTGGAGGGCAGCTTGGTTCCTGGTTCTCAGAGCTGCCATCTATCAATGCTGGCATCCACTGAGACATCCTCCTTCCCTTCTGGTCTTTGGTAGTTAGCTCATGGAGTAGTCATCTGAGTTTTCCATTATCAATGGCCACAAAATGCCATATTGGGCCACTAGAAGTGCCACGAGGTGGGCTGAGGCTTTCCATTACTTCCATGTGCTTCTCATGATCTTCCAGAAATCATCCTACTCCACCTGTGCTATGTGGGCACAGAGGTACTTGGTAAGTGTCTTAGTTTGCTTTTACATTGCTATAAAAGAATGCCTGAGACTGGGTAATTTGCAAAAAAAAAAAAGTTTTATTTAGCTCATCGTTCTAAAGACTGAGAGGTTCAAGGGCATGTCCCTGGCTTCTGACAAGAGCTTTCATGCAGTCACACCATGGCGGAGAAGGCCAAAAGGGAAGTGGACATGTGAAGAAGGGGAAACTTGAGGGACCTACTGGCCTCATAACAACCCACCCTCTTGGGGACTAATTCACTCCTGGGAAACTAAACCAGTCTTGCAGAGGGAGAACTCATTGTCTCAGAATAGCACTAAGCCATTCATGAGGAATTTGCCTCCATGACCCAGACACCTCCCACTAGGCCCTACCTCCCAACACTACAACATCGGGAATTAAATTTCAACATGATCTTTGGTGGGGACCCCAAGCCACACCCAAGCCATAGTAGTGAGGGTGATTCAGTCCTCTCACATACACACTTCTGAGTCACTCCTTGAACATGAGGCTTAGGTCCACCCCACCCCCCCAGATCACACAACTAATCTGGGGTATCTGTTACCCATCTCTACCTCAGGTCTTACTGGGAAGTGAGTATAGAAGTCAGGACGCAGGGGCCCTTCTTGCACACTCGCCACATCTAAGCTCTCAGTACTTCCTCTCTCACAATCCTGACTCCCAACCCCCCCCCAACAGGAAAAGCTTTTTCTGTTTTGAGGGCTCGGATGCTTTATTTTTATCTCAACAAGTAATTGCCCAAGCATATTGTTAAGAGAAAAACCTTAGACAAATTAAATTCAATGAAGTTGAACAGAGCAAAGAGCAATGTGTGATTCTGGCAGCCCCTAAACCAGAATAGGTTTGTCAGAGAGGGTCTAACACAGCCACGTGGTTGAAGATTTACAGGCAGAAAAAAGAAAGTGACATGCAGAAAATAGAAGTGAACTACAGGAACAGCCAGTTTAGTTACAGCAAATCCAGCTAGGTGCTTGCCTTATTTAGACAAGGTTTACACAGTTGGCTACCTTTGGTTGCTTAATTGTTTGAAACTTGGAGGTTGGCACAAGAGTAGGTCACAGTCAGTTTGCACATCCTGTTAGGTGACAGATCACCATGTATGGTGACTCTATAACCCTAATTTAAGATATATAAGAAGACAGCTTTAGGCTAAACTTAATGTAACAATGTTGTCTGTGACTCAGTCTTTTCCATTCCTCTGAGTTGTCTAAATCTTTTGAAACTCAAAACCTACATTGTCTTTTTCTCCCCTTACTTTTTTTCCTTTATTTTATTTTAAAGAGTTGGTGTACAAGTCAGGATTAAATACATAAGTAGCCTCCACGCAAGTGAAGTTTGGGCCTCCCGCTGGTCCTCACTTCTCCTGGTTTAGGAACAGGTACCCTAAGTGGTGTTATGTGTCCCCTCCCTCCCCTGGCAGTGCCCCACTACTGCCAATGCCTCTCTAGTATTATTGTGATAAATGCTCAGGACCCATTTGTGAGTGAGAACATGTGGTATTCAGTTCTTTGTTTCTGTGATAGATCACTGAGTATGATAGATTCTAAATGCATTCAAGTTGTGATGAAGTCCATAATTTTGTTCTTCTTTATGGCAATGTGATACTCCATTGTGCATATGCACCAATTTTTTTTTTATCCAGTTCATTTTCAATGGGCAGCAGGGTTGGTTCCATGCTTTTGCTATTGTGAATAATGCTGGAAAAGAAACCGTGAAGAGAGCAGGGAGACAGTCCACAGAATGGGAAAAGATATTTGCTAACTATATATCTGATAAAGACCTAACATTCAGGATCTACAAGGAACTCAAACAGCCTCCTACTTTTTGTCAGCAATCTCTTCTTTTGAGGCAGTAAATGAAAAATGATTAACTGAGTGCTTAAGGGCATGGAAAGGGTAAAACAAAATGTGGCTGGGAAAATATAGCCATATTTCAAAATCTTACCCTGCCATGTTTAGCTGCTGCTTTAGCTAGTGAAAGAAATTACACCACCCAGACAATGTACCTCACAAAGGACCCTTGATCAGCAGAATGCACTGTGCCCTGTGGAGAAGTTGAAACCAGGCAGATCTGCATTCTCTTCCCCTTTTCCCCGTGTGTCCAAGTGCCTTGCCACTGGCCTGTGTTGGGTCCCTGGCTTGTGGCCACAGAAGACCCAATATCTGACTGTTCAGAAATGCCAACCCCTTTTGTCTCACCTTTGTGTTACTAAAATGTCACAGTGACTCTGGCTCTGAAATGCCCAACCATTCATTTGATAACCCTGTGGTTGAAAATACAGTACTGTCATGTTTTCTGGACTAAAAAAGAAGCAAATTTCTTCAGAGCTGGTAAATTTCTTAATGTGTAGAGTTGGCAAGATTTTAGCATAGGTCAACCCCAGTTTTGTTTTGTTTTTTTTTAATAATTAGAAAGAAGTGAAACTTTGATTGTGTTTTCTAACTACATCCTTTTTTTTTTTGAAGGCCAAAATACATAGGTATTTGTTAAGGATATGAACATACCCTCTCCCTAAAAGCAGAAGTATAGTCTAAGAAATAAGAGATTGTGAGAATCAAGAAGTACCCATGTACAGAAACCACAGATAAGAGGATGTGCAAAAATCAAGTAAAAATGAGAATTTTGGATTAGAGTCACGAGTAAACTAAAATCATGACTTTCATGTTTGTAAAAGTTTAAGGCTTTTATTATTAACTTCCCACTTTCTACTTAAATTTTTATTATTTCAGTAACAACATAAAGTATTCTAAATTTTTGAGTTACTCTATGCTAAGTTATTTTTAAATTCTTCTGCATTTTAAAAAATAAATATTTATAAATAAAGGTATTACTTTTACCATTATCAATGAAATATCTACAGAAGAAATATCAAAAACCATTGCATTCTTGAAATACCCTGATTAAATTCAAGATTTAAAAATCTTGGTATATCATCTTTTCCATCTCTGGGTAGGAAAAAAAAAACAGCCTTTAATGTTCTTATACAAGCATACACTCAGACTATTCTGATTACAGTTTTTAAAATTAAGTTTTTTTAAACCTCAAACTATAAGAATCTTATAAAATGCAAGAGACATCCTTATGGAAATTGGAACTGGCAACCAATTCCTATTCAGAACCCTAAAGGTCAATACCTTAAGAAATAAGATAGACAAGTGGGACCTCATCAAACTAACAAGCTTCTGCCAAGCAAAAGAAACCATCAAGAGAGCAGGGAGACAGCCCGCAGAATGGGAAGAAATATTTGCCAACTGTATATCTGACAAAGGCCTAACATCTAGGATCTACAAGGAACTCAAACATGCCAAAAGAAGAAAAACAAACAGCCTCTTAAAAAAATGGGCATAACACATGAATAGACACTTCTCAAAAGAAGACATACGGGCAGCCAACAGACACATGAAAAAGTGCTCAGCCTCACTCATCATCAGAAAAATGCAAATTAAAACCACATTGAGATACCACCTAACCCCTGTAAGAATGGCCATCATTAATAAAACAAACAACAACAGATGCTGGCAAGGATGTGGAGAACGCTTCTACACTGCTGGTGGAAAAGCAAACTAATACAACCTCTTTGGAAGACAGTGTGGCAATTTCTGAAAGAACTAGAAATTGACCTTCCACATGACCCAGGAATCCCCCTATTGGGAATATTCCTGGAGGAACTCAAGTCATTCTACAAAAAAGATACCTGCACACGTATGTTTGTTGCAGCTCTATTCACAATAGCAAAAACATGGAACCAATCATGTTGTCCATCGAAGCTTGACTGGATAAAGAAAATGTGGTACAAACACACAATGGAATATTAGGTAGCCATAAAGAAGGGCAAATATATGGACTTTGCAGCAACTTGGATGGATTTGGAGTCAATCATACTCAGTGATCTATCACAGAAACAAAGAACAGAGTTCCATATGTTCTCACTCATAAGCGGACCTTCAACAATTATACTATAAGAAAGCGTTTGGCAATAATGGGAAACTGTCAGGGGATGGGGGTGGGATTGGCAGTTGAGGGAAACTGCTAGGGGAGGGAGGGGCTTACCTCATCAAAAAGGGTACCTGCATAATCAATGTTTGTATACCTAACCCTGAATTATGACCCACATTTTTATTTAAAAAAAAGAAAAGAAATAAAATTAAGTTTTTTAAATTCCAAATTAATTCTATCCTTATAAAGTAATATGTTTTCCCTTATTTATAAGGGCATTGTTTATAAGGGTAAGGTTCAAAAGTGATGTCTCCAGTTTTTTTATATCTCAAAAGTAAGGAAGTTTTAAGGGCTAATTTCACTTCATATTAACCCATTTATAGATTTGACACCAACTGAAACTGGCTAAAGTACTACATGGGTTTTCACACTGTTTAACAACATTACTATGTCTTTCTCAAATATGTTCATGTTTCATAAATTATTCATTTGCCTAAGCATATTAGTTCAACTGGTTTTAGCAATCCCTGTTTTCTATTCCAAGAGGAAAATCAAAGGAGAAAACAGTTCTCCAGTCAAGTACTATGTATCCAATCTCATTTGTCACTCAAAAAAAAAAAAAAAGACATTACAAAGTTGACTACTTCATCATGGCCATTAGACAGCACAATATCCACCATTAAACCCCAACCCTAATTCTCTGTTTAGTAACCAGGGACTTGATCACCCTGAATTGGTCTACAACATCCTCTTCTAGCTCACACATCCAAGTGGCTTACCTTACTTTATTTGTGCCTCTCTGGAGCAATTAGCCATATTATCATTGCATTATGGCTATTACTGAACATGCATTTCTCCTTTACTGAGGGATTGGTTCCTTTTGCGTGATTGCCAGGTCCAATACATCTCCCAGCACAGTGCCCTAAGAATATCATGAGTGAATGAATGAAATATCTAGTACATATTCTAATAAGTAAAGCACATATAATATCAGTACACATTTGCAATTAAAATGCAATGAGAAAAGTGAGTTATAAAAATTACACTACAGTAAATGATAAATAAAAACATCTTTTAAAGTATTCAAGAGACTTCTTTTATTGAAATTTGGATAATAGCCGGGCTCGGTGGTTCAGCCTGTAATCCCGCACTTTGGGAGGCTGAGGTGAGTGGATTGCCTGAGCCCGCGGGTTCGAGACCCGTCTGGGCAACTTGGCGAGACCTCATCTCTACAATAAATCAAAAATCAACTGGACGTGGTAGCGTGCGCCTGTAGTTCCAGCTACTTGGAAGACTGAGGCAGAAGGATCGCCGGAGCCCAGCAGGTCGAGGCTGCAGTGACTGGGAGCGGCCACTGCACTCCAGTCTGGGCCACAGAGTGAGACTCCAACTCAAAAAAAAAGAAAAGAAATTTGGATAATACAAGTTCTCATTAAAGTGCTGCTTCCTCATTGGTTTATGATGAAATAAAAGTGCAATTTCCTGTCCCCTCAGCAGAGTTGGTTTCTCTTCTTGATGCAAGTAGGTTTATCTGGCTCCTCAGTCGACAATAGCATCACCCCTAAGAAACATGGGTAAGTATAAGATTAAAAATATGAAGTAAGATTTTAAAGTAGATAATATACTTTGGCATGATTGTGTCACTAATGTTCACAACATTGTATCTGGTTTAAGCTGTATAAATGTGGTAATGCAAAGAATTATAAAAGAGAGGAAAATGAGGAAAACACTTCGTTTCCTCTACTTAGAGCAGTGGTAAAGGGTCAAAATTTAAATTTAGAACTAGTTAGGTAAAACTATAGAGAGACAAAAGGGGAATATTTGTACTCCATTTCCTTTTCAGAAACAGTGTGCTGGCAAGCTGAAGTAAGTATTGAAGAAGAAACCTACCAGTTCCTGGTTGTAGAGCTATTGGGCTCCATTTTCTCATCAGTACAATGGTATAGTAATACTTTTTATAGCCAACAGAAATAATGTGATGTTAGGAAATAATATTCCCAGTATTCATAAGTATTGACTATTAATACTATTTAATTATTAGTTTAGAAGTGACTATCACAGTGTCTGAAATACAGTAGAGTCTTAATAAATAACTGTTAAACTGATCAATAAAAGCAAGCATTTCCTATAACTCTGTAGGAAGACATTTTATTTTTGGGCATTATCATCAATGACATTGATTTGTACTATTTCTAGAAGTGGTTAAGAATAGATACAGATTGTATTTTTTTGGTATTCGGTAAAAATTAAAATAAAAATTAAAAACCCATCCACATTTCTCATTGCTGATTAAAAACAATTTTCTCTAAAGTTTATGAAAGTAGCTACAATAATATCTGGAAGGATGTATGAATACTGTAATAGGATTATACACAGTATGTCACAAAAATCTCAGATCCACACAAATTAACAACCGTTAATTACACTCTGGGTGGCTCTGGTTAGATAGTCAAAGATGATTTTCTTTCAGGAAATGAAGTGAACAGCCTTAAGGATGGCGGCAGACTACCTATGCTGTCATTAAAACAATATTATAAGTGAGTGTTTACCATATGCTAGGTACTTGGCTCCATGTGTCATGTCAGTTAACCCTCACAACAACCCTATGAAGTGGGCTCTAACTCTTACACATGAAAACTGGAACTCAGAGAAGTGAAGACGCACAGACAGCCCCAGATGGCCTGAGTGCTGTTGAGAAGCTTTCAAACTGTCTCCAGAGCCCATGTTCACAACCACAGGCCTGTGTTGCACTATGGAGGGGAAACCCTCTATCTGCTTCATCAAATCATCCTGTCGTGTGGTTAAGTCAAGGCAGAAAATGCATTTACAGTTAGAGAAATTCATTCCATTGAGAACTTTATGAACCTTCCTGAAATCATTTTTTCCACCTTATCTTACCATTTTTTAATAAGAAAATATGCTTATTTATCGAGTAACATGGACAAAGGGGCAAGAGATACCCCTTGCCCATTATCCTATTTTCTAGGTCCTGGTCCTAAAGGAGGACATTTTCACAGTTCAGATGTTCTCCCCCACTGCGTGAGCCTCGTGGTGGATGTGATGTCATGTGTGCACTAGAATCCCATCCTCAGGAGCTTATTCAGTCCTGTATGGGTCTCAGACTTTATTCTAGTGTGCTTTTCCATCTTCAGCTTTGTCTTTTATAAATCTCTTGAATGAGGAGGATTGGGGTGTAAATTTTCTCAGTGGTATTTTATCTGAAAATGCTCTAAATTTTTGCTCTGGTCCTCGACATTTAGTGTTGTTGCATATACAATTATAGGATGATATATATTTTCCTAGCAATTTGGAAGTGTTAATCTTCTTGATTCTGTTATTGAGGCTGAGAATTCCTTGGATAGTCTACATTCCATCCTTTGCTTATAGTTCATCTTTTCTCTCTGGTTCTTCTTTCATTTGTCTTTGGTGATCTGCAGTGTGACTGCAATGTGTCTAAGCATAGATTTCCATTTTTGCTTGTTCTTAATCCTACTTGGGATTGCTAGACTTCATAAATCTGAGAATTTCATGTCCTTCCTCAGTTCTAGAAAGCTCATCAACCTGGTGAATATTGCCTCTTCCTGGTCTCTCTTTTCAATCTTTATGGAATCCCAATTATGCAAATGTTGACCTTTTCACTTTATTCTCCATGTCTCTGGTATTTTCCCATCTCTTTAACACTCTGATAATTTTGTGTTTTTTAGTGCTAACTTGCAATGCACTGATTCTTTCTTAGACTGGATCTAATCAGTTGGTTAGTCTTAGTGTTGATTTTTAAATTTAAATTATTATTTTTTTATTTTTAGAAAGTCCGTTTCAATATTTTTTTAAAATATGACTGTTCTGGCCAGGCATGGTGACTCATGACTGTAATCTCAGCACTTTGGGAGGCCGACATGGGAGGATTGCTTAAACCCAGGAGTCTGAGATCAGCCTAGGCAACATTGCAAGACCGCATTGTCTCTCCAAAAAATAAATTAATTAGCTGGGCATAGTAGCACACGCCTATAGTCCCAGCTACTTGTGAGACTGAGGCAGAAGGATCACTTGAGCCCAGGAGAAGGTCAAGGCTGCAGTGAGCTATGATTGTACCACTGCACTTCAGCCTGGGCAATAGAGTGAGACCCTAACTCAAAAAAAAAAAAAGAAAAAGCCTGGTCATTCAAAAAGGTAATTAAATAGTTTCTTGCTCTTGTGTTTAACTTTCTTCTCTAAACATATAAAACACAATGCTTTGTGTTATCTTTTTTATTATTATTATTTTATTATTGTTATTGTGTGTGTGTTATTTGGTATCTTTTCATTTTTATCTCTGAGCTTATGTGGATCTAGTTCTCCTCTTAGTGTGTGTGTGTGTGTGTGTGTGTGTGTTTTAATAAGGTTGTCTTTGTTAGAACTCTATCTGTGGATTCTTTGAAGGAGCCTTCCTCAAGGGAGGATTTGTGTTTACTTCTTCCAGGTGTCTAGAACTTACTTCTTTTTTCATATGGTAAACATTTATTTTTGATGAATTTGTTTCTACAATTATTTAGATTATTTATTTATTGTTTCATTTTTCACCTGCGAATTAATTTTTATATGAGGATAGACGTAAGATCATATTTCTCAGGAAGACACACATGTTCCATCTGTAGGTAAAACAGATATTTCCCAAGATGCTTTACAGCCCATCTCCCCCAGCCTTTTGAATCCACTTTTTAATGTTTTAATTGTAATGCATAACACATGCAGAAAAAGGCACATATCCTCAGTGTACAGCTTGATAAATTTCTACAAACTGAGCATGCTCATGGAACCAGCACCCAAATCAAGAAACAGAACATTACCCTGTCTCAGAAGAACCCCTCTCATGTCCTCTTCCCACCTTACCCAGACCCTTCCCAAAGGTAACTACTAGCCTGATTCCTAACAACATAGATTAACTTTGCCTGGTTTTTAGCAGATGTTTGTGTGCCTGTCTTTTTCTAGCACTCAGCATTGTGTTTGTGATCTTCATCTGTGTGATTGCATGTAGTAATACTTTGTTCATTTTCACTGATGTATAGATTCCAATGGTGTTGACATATCACAATTTACTTATCTATTCTACTGCTAATGGACATTCTTGTTAGGGGATATTACAAATAGTGCAATTATGAACATTCTAATTCTAGTACATGTCTATTGGTAAAACAAATGTATGTATTTCTGTTGATACATACCTAGAAGTGCAACTGCTGAAGTGGAATTGCTGAATCATATGTTATGTATAAGTGCCAGACAGTTTTTCAGTCAACAGTATGGAAGGGGGACCCCCAAAAAATAGAACAAAACATTGTGTATTCTTACGTGTTTAAATATCAGTCACCCTCAAAGTACTCTCCATTTGAGGCAATACACCTATTGAGATGCTTTTTCCATTGCTCAGAACAGTTTTTGAATTCATCCATTTGGATGCCTTTTTTTTTTTTTTTTTTTTTTGAGTTGGAGTCTCACTCTGTCGCCCAGACTGGAGTGCAGTGGCCGCTCTCGGCCACCACAGCCTCGACCCGCTGGGCTCCGGCAATCCTTCCGCCTCAGCCTTCCAAGTAGCTGGAACTACAGGCGTGTGCTACCACGCCTGGCTGATTTTTTATTTATTGTAGAGGTGAGGTCTCGCCAAGTTGCCCAGGCGGGTCTCAAACCCGCGGGCTCAGGCAATCCTCTCACCTCAGCCTCCCAAAGGCGCGGGATTACAGGCTGAGCCACCGAGCCCGGCCATTTGGATGCCTTTTAATGCGTCTGCCATTTTTTGCTTCACCTCTTCCACATCAGCAAAAAAGTTCCTTTGAGGATTTTTTTCATCTGAAACAACAACAAAAAAAGTCACTTGGAGCAAAATCAGGTGAGGGAGGGTGGGGCATGGGATTCACGCTGAGTGTTAAGCAGTTTTTTGGGTCAAAAACTGCTTAACACTCAGCATGGCATGGGCATGTGCGCTCGTAAATCACCCATCACTAATGGGCAAACACATTGACTTGCAAAAAAAAAAAAATTTCACAGAAACTGAACACTGCCTCTCACAGCAATGCTAGCCAACATACTGATGCCGATGGTTCCTGGAACTCTTTTTTTTTTTTTTTTTACAAGTCACTAAATTCTAAAGTGGTTTATAGTACACCTCAGACTGGATAACTGAAAATGTTAACTCTATAGCAACACTTACATCTTCCACTCCCCGCCCCCCAATGTTTTGACTCCGGAAAACATGTGAAAAGTAGTAAATCCCATATACCTTACTATGCTAGGGTAGGGAGGGTTCCTAGAACTCTTACCTAGCGGAGAAAACCTGTACTACAAGGGGACTGGTTTCCAAAAGATAATTCCAGTTTTTTGCTCCCCCTTGGTATAATAGTCCAGGTGTTCTATGTCTTCACCAACACTTGATATTTTGTCTTTTTTTCATTTTATTTAGTTTTTGTTTTTTTTTTTTTTTTTGAGTTGGAGTCTCACTCTGTCACCCAGACTAGAGTGCAGTGGCTGCTCCCGGCCACCGCAGCCTCGACCTGCTGGGCTCTGGCGAGCCTTCCACCTCAGCCTTTCAAGTAGCTGGAACTACAGGCGCAAGCTACCACACCCGGCTGATTTTTTGATTTATTGTAGAGATGAGGTCTCACCAAGTTGCCCAGGCGGGTCTTGAACCCGCGGGCTCAGGCAATCCACTCACAGCCTCCCAAAGGCCAGGGATTTTGCTCCCCTTTGGCATAAGAGTCCAGGTGTTCTATGTCTTCACCAACACTTGATATTTTGTCTTTTTTGCACTTGATTTATGTGAGTGGGTATGTAGTGGTACCTCACTGTAATTTTAGTTTGAATTTCCCTGATGACTAATGAAGTTGAGCACATGGGTTGGCCTGAAGTCTGTGGGATCCAACAAATAGTGGAGACTCAGTCCCAATTACCAAGTGAGGACCTGTCAGACGCCATGAATACTCAGGGCAGGATCTTTTATTGTAACTCCTCCCAGAAATCCAGCTGAGGCAGAGAACTTGCCATTTTTCCTCTGCTATATGCAAATGTCTGTGGAATTTGTTATTTTATCTTGTTTATTTTCTAGTTCGTCTTTTCCTGTGAGCAGGTATTCCTGGATCCCAGCATGTTCGGGATGTGCGTCCTACCTGCACATGTCCAAGCTCTGTCCCTGTTTTCTCTGATCCTGAGGCTCTAGTTAGTTTCTCCAGATGCACATTTGCATTCAGGACATCCAGGGCTTTAATACCCACTTACTTCCCTAAGATCAGTTCCCACCTCCTTTTCCCCATCACAATTTTTTTATTCTTTGGACTCTTCCCTATTTATTTAAAAGACTGTTTCTCATATTTTGTTCATATTTCAGGTATAATAAAACTAGAATATTTCAGAAGTTTTAGTTCTCCATTTTTTTCAGGAATGAGATATAGCATATTAGGGGCACCCTAAAAAACCGGAATTATTTTTTGGAGGGCGGGTCCATTATAGTACAAGCATCCCCCACTCACCTCCAGGTGAGTGTTCTGGGAACACATTGGTATCAGCGTATCAGCTAGCTTTGTGGTGAGAGACTGTGTTCAGCTTCAGTAACTTTTTGTTTGGAGATTCTTTCAGTGCATTTGCCCATTTCATGATGGGTGATTTATGAGTGCACCTGCCCATACCACTCTGAGTATTCAGCAGTTTTTTACCAAAAATGGCATGACCTCAAGCCCCACCCTCCCAATTCACCCAATTTCACCCTGAGTGACTATTTTTTTGTTTCCCTGGGTAGAAAAAATCCTCAAGGGGAAACGTTTAGCCAATGTGGAAGAGGTGAAACAACAAATGGCAGAAACACTAAAAGGCGTCAAAATTAATGGGTTCAAAAACTGTTTTAAGCAGTGGAAAAAGCATCTCAATAGGTGTACTGCATCTAACAGAGTACTCTGAAGGTGACTATTTAAACATGTAAGTATAAATACATCATTTTTTATAAATAAATTCTGTGATTTGGGGGTCCCCCTCATATACTCTGGTCATGGTTATTCTGCTAGCAGACTCCCTGTTCCTTGTGATGGCAGGTTTGTTGTTGATGATGCATCAGCAGTTGGAAGGCCGTGGTTCTGATGCCCTGCACAGTGTTCCTACAAAGCTTCCTGTGAAGGTCCCCATCAGGAAAATCATCCAAATCACTCTCAAAGGAATATAGTCAAAGTATACCTCTATTCCAGTATGGAGAGAAAGATGAATCCTTGACTTCTCTGTGGCTCCATGTCACCATAGCTTTAAAAAGGCATTGACCTAATAAACAATCAGATGTAATGGTGGAAATTGATGATCCAAACATCTTATCCAGAATTGAGAATGTCTGTCCTTTCATTTATAAAAGTATAAGAAAAACATGAATTAGCTCACAAAGGAAACAAAAAGTTCAACAGAAGAGGTAAGGTTGTCTAATAATGTATTAAGCTTCAACAAACTATACTACATTTTAAAATTCTACAACATTGTCATATTTCTGTGATAATATTTCATGGCTAATAGAGTGATTTTGAAAGTGCCTTAAAACTAGATTGAATATAAAATTTGAAATCATAAAACCATACAGTTTATCCTGAACTAAGAAGTATTGATGGATCACAAACAGTTTTCTATCTTTAGCTGTCCACATGGTTTTTAACTTTAGTCTTGTATTCTTAGATCATGTCCAGTGAGAAATATAATTTGCTCCCATCTAGCATCCCTGGGGTAATTCTTATCTGAAATAGGCAAAATATCTTGGTTTGATTTTGTTTACTAAAGTCAGTTAGATAATTTTCCCATTTTAAACACCTTCAATGTAATTTAATGCATTTTCAATATTATCAATGAATGAAAATAAAAAGAGATTGTTTTCAAATTCATGACTGTAATGAGGGTATGTATTTTTTAAACATCTAAACAATCCTAATTCATCTTTCATTACAGAAGCAAAGGCATTTTAAAAAGTGATGTCGATCTCTGTGAAAATAAAGTCTCAAACATTGATATTTGCACCAATCACCTGAAAGATTTATGAAGAAAAATGAGTAGGGGGCCAACACTCCATGGAAGCTTGTGAATACCCCAATTGATCCTTTAGGGCTCTTTTTCAGCTGTCTGCAATAATGAACACATGGACTTCTGGTCATTAAATTCAGCTGACCCCATTTGGTAAACTGCTAAGAGCCTGGACTCTGACTGCCAACCATTAATATCTGTGTGAAAAATTCACCCTTTAAAAGCACTGATGACTTAATTAGAACTTTACAAAACAAAGACAAATTTTAAAAAATTCTTAGTAAAAGATAATTCTATGTTGAAAGCCAACTACAAGACAAGACTTACCGTTCTGCTTATCTTCTAAGAACTAATGTAATTACCACCTTAACAAGAAAAAATGAACAGCACATGTGTTGAAGAACAGCACGACCTGGATCACTATTTGTTTCCAATCATTTACATCTTTGTGATTATAGTCAGCATTCCAGCCAATATTGGTTCTCTGTGTGTGGCTTTCCTGCAAGCAAAGAAGGAAAGCGAGCTAGGAATTTACCTCTTCAGTTTATCGCTTTCGGATTTGCTGTATGCATTAACTCTCCCTCTATGGATTGATTATACCTGGAATGAAGACAACTGGACCTTCTCTCCTGCCTTGTGCAAAGGAAGTGCTTTCTTCACGTACATGAACTTCTACAGCAGCACAGCCTTCCTCACCTGCATCGCCGTAGACAGGTATTTAGCAGTTGTCTACCCTTTGAAGTTTTATTTCCTAAGGACCAGAAGATTTGCATTCATAGTCAGCCTCTTCATCTGGGTATTGGAAACCATTTTAAATGCTGTGATGTTGTGGAAAGACGAAATAGCTATTGAATACTGCGATGCCAAAAAGTCTAACTTTACTTTGTGCTATGACAAGTACCCTTTGGAGGAATGGCAAATCAAACTTAACTTGTTCAGGACGTGCATAGGCTATGCAATACCTTTGGTCACCATAATGATCTGCAACCAGAAAGTCTACCAAGCTGTGAGAGACAATAAAGCCACGGAAACCAGTGAAAAGAAGAGAATCATAAAACTTCTTGTTAGCATCACGCTGACTTTTGTCTTGTGTTTTACTCCCTTTCATGTGATGTTGCTGATACGCTGCATTTTAGAGCGCAATGGGAGGTTTGGGACTAGCAAGTCTGGGAAGCAGACTTACACAATATATAGAATCACGGTTGCATTAACAAGCTTAAATTGTGTGGCTGACCCAATTCTGTACTGTTTTGTAACAGAAACAGGAAGGTATGATATGTGGAATGTATTAAAACTCTGCACTGGGAAGTGTAAGACATCACAAAGACAAAGAAAAAGCATACTTTCTATGTCTACAAAAGATACTATGGAATTAGAAGTCCTGGAATAGGATCAAAGACCTTTTTTGAGGGAGGGAGGCTTAAGGTATAAAATACGACATCATCAAGATTACATTCTTAAAAGGAAATCCGATATAGAGAGAGACTAACACCTCTCCCCGTGTGAATTTTAATCTTGTCCAATAAAAATATTGTAAAAGTGCACTGTACAGCTCCCTCTCTGACTTTTATTATGAGGTATATTAAACAAAATTTAATATTTTCATTATGAGTCCAATTCATTCCTATTAATGATCGTTGTGTTTGTATCTGTACTATAACCCCTCAAAGGTGAGCAAGACATATAGGACCATGTGTCTTTAAGTCAGTAGCGTTTGTGTCTGCATTTTACTATTTTCCTTACCTTTTTCTTTTGATTTCAGGCTGTTAGTCATCAGTTCTCCCAGTGTTGTGTACTGGTCTCCAACAACCCCAACTACTAAATATTGCTTCTAATCTTCTCATTCATTAACAAATATATGCTGAACCCCACTTCATGTACTAGGTTTTGAGTTGAGTACTGGAACAACAAAAGAAATGGTCTCAAAGCCTCATGACATTTATATCGGTTCTGAAACCTAGCCACTGAGCTTGAAAGATTTCTACATCAACTAAAGGTAAACAGGCTCTGAGTATCTTTTTTTTTTTCCTTGAGTTGGAGTCTCACTCCATTGCCCAGGCTGGAGTACAGTGGCACGCTCATGGCCATCCCAGCATCGACCTGCTGGTCTCTAGTGATCCCTCCGCCTCAACCTTCCAAGCAGCCAGAACTAAAGGCACATGCTACCATGCCCAGCTAATTTTATTTTATTGTAGAGACGAGGGTCTAGCCAAGTTGCCCGAACTGTTCTCAAACCCGCAGGCTCAGGCAATCCACTCGCCTCGGCCTCCCAAAGTGCTGGAATTACAGGCTGAGCCAC
>NW_007260156.1:0-59111 GCF_000164805.1 Carlito syrichta | reverse complement strand
TCCTGGGCAGCGAGACCTCATATCTACAATAAATCAAAAAATCAGCCGGGCGTGGTAGCGCATGCCTGTAGTTCCGGCTACTCGGAAGGCTGAGGCGGAAGGATCGCTGGAGCCCAGCAGGTAGAGGCTGCGGTGGCTGGGAGCGGCCACTGCACTCCAGTCTGAGCGACTGAGTGATAGTCCAACTCAAAAAAAAAAAAAAAAATTTATAGCTGAGTAGAACATAGTTGAAATTGCTAGAAGTCTAATGTGTAGACAGTTCTATTAAATCCTACCTTTCAGAGTCTTGTTTTTAAACTTAGAATATTTGAAGAATCTTGATATCATGTAGTCTCTTGAATTCTCATTGTGAAAATTGTCTAGTTTTAGGTAGGCACTAGGTAAACATTTTTCCTAACAAAAATATTTTTAGAGGTTCTCCCTATCACATTTTTCTTCTTTACTCTTTCCTTTCCTTCTCTTGCCTATCTGTTTTTTCTGCTTTCCCCAGAGTGATCAGAAAGTATCTTGATAACATTTGGTGCCCTTCATATTAAGAAACAAATCCTTGTAACAAGAAAGACCAGTGAGTATCCTTTCAATGATGAATTTCTAGACACACTCTGAAAAATCAGTGAGTGCACAAACTGACTACATTTTTTTCATTAAATCTTTTTTAACTTTTAAAAAAATTATTTTATTTTTTATTTTAAAGATGTGGGGTACAATTCAGGATTAGGTTTACAAGTGGTCATTGTACAGGTAAAGTTTGGGCCTCTCTTTGGTTCCTACTTTGCCTGGTTTGAGATCAGATACCTTTATTGATGTTGTGTTCCCCCCACCCATCCACCCTGGCAATATCCCACTACTGCCAATCCCTGTCTTATAGTATATTGGTAAATGTTCAGGGTCCGTTTATGAGTGAGAACATGTGGTACTCTGTTTTTTGTTTCTCTAATAGTCCACTGAGTATGATAGACTCTAAATACATTCGAGTTACTGTGAAGTCCATATGTTTGTCCTTCTTTATGGCAGTATAATATTCCATTGTGTATAAATACCACATTTAAAAAATCCAATCCAGTTTCGATGAGCAGCATGGTTGGTTCCATGTTTTTGCTATTGTGAATAGTCCTGCAATAAGCATGCATGTGCAGGTATCTTTTTAATAGAATGATTTTACTTCCTCTGGGTATATTCCCTGTAAGGGGATTGCTGGGTCATATGAAAGATCAGTGTCCAAGTCATCATTAAATTTTTCCATGACAGTGTTGCATGTAGTAGAGACCACCTTGCCTTGAGGCCATGTGTGCATTTCTGTGCTTTGTGTTTTTCTGGTCATAATGTTTTTAGAGAATTAACAGATTCTGTTTGGACACTCTGAGACACACTTACATATGCTTGAAGACTAAAGATACACTAAGATGAAGTGTCATTAAAATAGTTTGAAATGTTTGATTAATTGCTACTAAATTTTTTGAAGCCTATGAATTGAATACCTGTAAGCGTAAAAGATTCAAAAACAATGTTGCCCACATCTGGAAGCTCAGATCTTCTTGGGAGAGACACCGGAAGCAGGGATGTAGCAATTGGAGCTGATAGACATAGCTCCAGGACACCGCTGTTATTAAGGTAATTTAAAGCCCTTCCTTGCTTCCTGTTCTATGCCACATTCTCATTAGTGCCTGTTACCAGGAGTCTCTGATTCTGAGGAAGCACACTGTGGATATCAATATACAGGTAGGCATCCATTTATAATTTATTTAATTTTTTTTTACTTTTTATTTTCTTATTCAGAAAGTTATTTTTTAATTGAATGAGCTCAAAATAGATAACTAGATAAACCAAAGAAGGAACTGAGTATAGGTTTTTGAAACCTCCATTTCCTTACCTGGTATGGGGGAGTTTCATGAATCAAGGGAAACTTTTTCATTTTTTTTTTTATTTGGAGTCTCACTCTGTCACCCAGGCTGGAGTGCAGTGGCATGCTCATGGCCACTCCAGTGTTGACCTGCTGGACTCCAGTGATCCTTCCACCTCAGTCTTTCAATCAGCCAGAACTACAGGCATGTGCTACCACACCTGGCTAATCTTTTTTTTTTTGTAGATATGATGTCTCACCATATTGCCCAGGCTGGTCTCAAACCCGCAGGCTCAGGCAATCCTCTCGCCTTAGCCTCCTAAAGTGCTGGGATTACAGGCTTGAGGCACTATGCCTGGCAAGGGAAACTTTAAAGACATCAAAACTAACTACTTCATTTGGTTCAAATTTTATAACATCATTTCCCCGGTAGCATTTTGAGAAAATCTGCTTATCCACCTTGATTTATTACTTTTTCTCTTTTTTCCCTCATAAGATATTAAATTTCTATTTTTTAATGTGATGATCAAATAAACAATTGTTTACCAGTTGCTTTTGTTAACTTTCTTCACTTATTTCTTTTTAATTAGACAGTACCGATTTTAAAACAGAATTTGTAATTCAGAGCATGTGGTCATCTCTTTTTACAACACATTTATCTTGACCTGTGCTTCGTTTTGACTAATCCTCACTGTCATCATCCTGCCAGCCATGCTTGGGCACCCCCCTGGATAAACCCATCTATAGATTGCTGTGGAAACACAACAGCTGCTATAACACCCTAACCCTGGAAGGCCTTCATGAAAATGGACTTCTTTGTCTAGGTCCACCGGGTGACCCTGCTCTCTTCCAACAGACATGCAGACACAAATAACACATACTTATCGATACATACAAATAACTTGCCCCATCTCATAAAAACAAACAAAACCCCTCAAGTCCCTGGGTCCTTTTAGCCTGTGCTAGTTCCGTTCTATAAAGTATCTAATAGCAACTAGTAGAACAAATATTACCTCCTCCTGAAATAATACACCATCTGGGTGTTTTTATTTTCATGTTTACTAAATCAGCATCCCAGGGGGACATTTTTAAGATTCTCCCTCCCTGTCCCTCCTTCCTTCTTTCTCCCCCAATCAGGAGTGACCTCCAAGGGAGCTATGGTTAAAAAACAAACAAACCAAAAAAAAAAAAAAACTGAAATCGAATTTTTCATTGCTGTACTAGTCTGGAAAAATCTAGTTCTGAATGTTATTTACATCTGCTGGGTAGACACCTTTAGGAAAAAATAATAAAAACTTAATTTAAAATAGAACTGCACCGTTTTAAAATTATTATTCATTCACAGTATAAACACCTGGCTAAATTTAAGTAAATATATATATATATATATATATATATAGGACCACTATTATCTCTTTTGTTCTTTGGCATTTCAAACAGCTTAAATATGGAGTACAATATTATTAGCTTCGTGTCATGAGTTACATTAGCTGGATGCACCTGGTTTGAAGGAATAAACTCACAACAGCAAAAGGATCAAATTTGGGTGATGGGGGAACAATGTGGGGATTGAGACTCCTCTTTTCTCCTCCAAAGATCTTGTTCTTACTACACATCACTTGTTGCTGGCCAAGAAAACCATACAAGGGTCTCGACTGTGGCCACTAGGTGTCGACCATGGTCTGTACAGAAACTTGTAATTCACTGCTGGCTGCCAGAGGAGCCTAGGATGACTTTTTTTTTATACAAGAAACAAAAAATACCCACGACCAACTAGAAATGAATGGGGAAAATGCTGACATTCCCTTTGTACCATTTATTTCTCTGCTCTCTGGAAAGCTCAGTGATTGTTGGTTAAAATCGTTCAGTCCAAATATAGGAGGACATAGGGCTAAGTTGTGTAATTTTTGCAGAACTGCAGGTACAGCTTTGTAGATATGTCCTTAGGTAGCTGTCTTACCATATAATACTGGTTATGTTTCATAGAAAAAAATAGAAACATAAAACATTTAAGCTGTAAGCAGTTTGCATTGTCGTTTACTATTATAAAATCATTATCTATGAAATCAAGATGTAACTCAATATACATAGAATTTTAATTTCTAATACATTGTTAGATCTCAGCACTTAAAATTTGCATCTGCTATTTTAAATTGTTTAAACTTGTTCTCCCTCAAAGAACAGTAACATGATCATGTTCTAATTAATAATATTTGCATATCATTAAACGTGTAATGGCCTGTAATTTACTTTCCTTCTGGCTACAACTTTTTGGAGCCTTTTATGAAGCACCAGTAGATTTTTATTAAAAGATAGATTATTATTTCTCAAAGAATACTACAATTAGGTATTCAAAGAGTAAGCCAGTAGAGGAATGAGCTAGAGAAATCTTTATATTATCATTCATTGTGAGTTCTAGAATAAAAATACAAATTTCATTATCTAGGAAATGTGTGCTCATTTAATTTCAAACCTAATATAAGCAAGAAACCTCACACTGCAATGACTTGACTTGCTAATATAATCAAAAGTATTAACTGTAGCTGTTAGCATATCATTGAAAGTCCTTGGATAGTTATCTGAATGTATAAACTTCATTCTAAAAGCATACTTTTCAGAATTACTCTTAAATTTCTGGTCTTGCCTCCAAGACTAATGACATCAACAAATAATTTAACTTGGTAACCTTAATTGGAAATTTGGAAAACAATTTCTGTTATGACTCGTAAAGAAAACTATCCTTAAGGTTTTTCTCACCAGTAATCATAATTGTTTGTTGAGTGAATAAATAATAATAAATTAATGGAAAAACTAAGAATGCTGTAATTTTACAATTTGTCCTAACCCCAGGGTTCAGTGCCTAAAACCCATGGTGCTATTTGTATTGCTGATTGAAAAACTTTAAGACCATATGGGAAAATAAGATTAAGGAAAAAGAATTTCCTTTTAGGAAAGCCTTTGTTAATATTTTTTTACATTTGCTGAAGTAAAACAGTAGAAACTGACATTAACAATGACTTTTGATTTATCTTAAACTAATAGTAACAGAAATCATCATGTTGATTTCAAGCTATCATTCACCCATGAGAAAAGTTTTTAGGATGTACCATCTCTAAATTTTTAGTAAGTTGCTCATAAATCAACTTACTTTTGTTGAAGACCACACAATGGCATAAATCTTTCTGTTCATGGAATCAGAACTACAAAAAAATACTGCCGCATTTCCTTTGACAACTTAGTAGCAACTCCCCCCTCACCTACCACCAAGTAGCATGAAATTCTGTCTTGGTCATTACTGGATTGTCTTCCCTTTTTGGGTTCACACCAGAATCAGGGAGGCTTACATGATGCCAAGAAAATAGAGGAGGGGCCTTTGATTTACAGTCACCAGTGACAGTGACAATGTTTAAGCTTCCAGTGATTCCCTCAGTCGTTTACTGCCTCCCTGAATAACTTGGGGGCTTAGGAGCCCACCTAATGACCTAGAATCCTATGCTTCAGAAAGACATTTCTTCAAAATGTTGTCACATCCTCCTGATAACTAAAAATAAATTCCTAAGCGCTCCCCCCGCCCCAACTAACCGAATGAGCCCCTCTTGGCCCAGGGGACCACAGAAAACCTTGAAAACTGAGTTCCCTGCTGTGATGGAATGGGAGATAGACATGCCTTGTTATGCTCTCTCCTTTTGTAGTTTAGACAAAACTGACAAGCATTAATGCTAAAATAGAGATCATAAGACTGTCAGAACAGACTCTTTGTGACAGTGAGATACCAAATAATGGATAGGACCTAAGGCCATACCAGCCAGGGTTAATTCATGCATACTACACTTAAAGAATAAGCTATGTTCTAACTCCAAGGATTTTCTTTTTCTTCAGCAGCTAAACAAGCTGTGGCCTCAAGATGTGAAATACTGAAACAATTGCAGTTCACCCACTGCTAGACACTGACTCACTGGGTCTATATTTCACCAGCCATAAGTATAGCTTTTACTATACAGGAGACTGATGTCTGTAACTTTTTCCTGATAAGAGATCACAGCCTATGGACTGGTTCTGCCTGGTTTACAGAGGCTCCACACTGAGTGCCTTTGTGGCCCTGATTCACCTTTTAACATATAGATGGCCTAGCTATCTGTATGTTAAGTCTCCACCCCAAAGTGAACGTGTAACATGTATGTTTGTTTATTCAGTATGCATGAGTTAGGACCCCCTTCATGAATACTCATAGCTCCTTCTATAGCCTGTTGAATACATACACTTGGCCAATCTGGTTAGCAAAAATCCTTGTTCCACTCTTCCCTCTCTCAAAATACCTGTAGCTTCTGTCCGAGGCTACACTTCACAGCACCTTGCAACCTTTGTAAGAAATAAAGTCTTCGGGCAACCCCTTCAGGTCCTCTCTCACTGTGGGAGCTTCTCTGTCCTCTTAATAAATCCTGCGTTCTCACTTTAAAAAAAGAAAAGAAAGAAATTCTTCATTAGCTGGGTGAGGTAGCGCGTGCCTGTAGTTCTGGCTACTTGGAACGCTGAGGCGGAAGGATCACTGGAGCCCAGCAGGTCGAAGCTGGGGTGGGTGAGCATGCCTCTGCACTCCAGCCTGGGCAACGGAGTGAGACTCCAACAAAAAGAAAGAAAGGAAGGAAGGAAGGAAGGAAGGAAGGAAGGAAGGAAGGAAGGAAGGAAGGGAAGAAGGGAAGAAAGGAAGAAAGAAAAAAAGAAGGAAAAAAGGAAGGAAGGAAAGAAAGAAAGAAAGAAAGAAAGAAAGAAAGAAAGAAAGAAAGAAAGAAAGAAAGAAAGAAAGAAAAAGAAGGAAGGAAAGAAAGAAAGAAGAGTCTTCTTTCCAAATGCATAGATCCTGTGATCTTTCAGTTGACACTCTGGATCTGCCTCTTTTTGAGGATGTCTGATTTCCGATTCACATGGTTCTTGGCTTCAGGAACAAAGCATGTAGAACCCAAATACGAGGGGGACTCCCCCACAAAGGAATTTATTTATCAAAATTGTGTATTTATTCTTAGATGTTTAAACTTGTCACCTTCAAAGCACTCTTTGTTTGATGCAAAACACTTGTCAAGACACTTTTTCCAAAGCTCAAAACAGTTCTTGAACTCATCAGTTTTGATGCCTTTTAGTGCTTCAGTGGTTTTTTGTTTCACCTCTTCCACATCAGTAAAACCTTTCCCTTTGAGAACTTTTTTCATCTGGGGAAAAAAAAATGTCATTCAGGGCAAGATCAGGTGACTAAGAAAGGTGGAACATGAGGGTCATGCTATTTTTTGGTCAAAAACTGTTGAACGCTCAGCACAGTGTGGGCAGGTGCATTGTCATGGCGGAAGAGCCAGTCAATTGTTTGCCACAACTCAGGATGTTTCTTCTACAACACAGCCCCTCACAATAACATTAGCTGGTACACTGATGCCAATGGGTTCCTAGAACACTCACCTAGAGGGGGAAACCTGTACTACAAGGGGCCCACTCTCCAAAAGATAATTCTGGGTTTTTTTGAGTCCTCATTGTGAATCAGTCAAAACCACAGTGATCAGTTCAGTGAAGAGCATGCATCCTAACCTGCTTAGATTCTGGGACAAAGGCTCTTTCTTTTGCTCTGGATGATGTGATACATAGGTGAGTTTCCTGGAATTTTTGTGGCCATTTTGTTATCACAAAACAGCCAAGGAGTGGGAGAAAAGAGAACTCAAGGAATCCCAGATCACTGGAGATGGGCCCTAATGACGCCGGGAGACTCAAATCTTACAGTCACAAGAACCAAATGAGCCTCCTTATCATTTAATTCCATGTGAATAAGGTATTTTTGTTTCTTGAGTGGAGTCTGAAAAGAATTTGGAACATGGAAGTGAGGGTGAGGTTGCAAACTCTAGACTGCTGATCAAGCAGGGTTGAAGAGCAAATCACTAGCTTGTGATGTTAGCAGCTCTCACGAAGAGATGGCAAGATTACTGTCTAAACCATTGTGTATTCTCTCCCAGGACTCAGACAATGTCTACTAAGGCTCTTGCATCAGGAAATTGTTAGGAAAAATTCAATACATAGGAGGCTTTTGGTTTCTTCTTACAGCCTCCAATAAGGTTCCACAAGAGACAATTTTTATGAGAGCTTTCTTGTTGTGCTTTCAAATCCAGACAACACTGCTGCCCTGAGGGGCCCACCCACTGAAGCAATGTGTTTTCATACTTCAGGAAGAGGGTGAATTTTAGCTAGAAAAGAAAAGTAAAATTGTTTGTGAGTCACTAGTAGGCAGAGTCTCAAAAGGCAGACATTATGGGAAAAGAATTTTTTAAATCCCTTAGTCTCCCATCTCATATCAGGAAGCAGGCCTTGATGACTTAAACTTGGAGTTTTCTGTATCCCAGGGGGCAGTGAGAACCAGTCATTATGTAACCCAAGTTTCTGTTATTCAGGCATATGGAAAAGTCTGGCCTCCTGATCCCAGTGGACTATAGGAAGGAGGCAAGGAGGAGTTGAAAAGAGAAGGTCCAAGATAAATGTGGAATCTCATAGCCAGAGAACCACAGAAACTTCCAGGGTGGGCAGGATAGTCAATGCCAGTAGTCAGCTTTCTCTGAAGACAGCTACAAGTTTTTGGAGGAAACCCCACATTCAGCCTGAGGCAAGTTATTTTGGTATAAAAATAGAGATTGTCATATGGCTGTACAGGTTGAGCACTGCCCAAGAAATCCATGTCTAAGGAGGCTCCATTTATTTCACAGACATTAGAGATTTGCACATTTATTATGGCAGTCTTAGAGCATATGGCAGCAAAGTATCTGTTCAAACAGAATCCGCATGACAATTTTCCAGCAGCTAGAAGGAAGTTATCTTAAGGAAACACAGATTCTTCTCATTTGCACAGACTGCCCTATGAGCAGTCTAACCCTGTCTCTCCCCTGCTACTGCAAGGTCATGCATGTCTCTCCCACCCCAGAACCACCACGGGAGGAACTAGGACAGGTGGAGTGTATATGAACAACTGAACATTTACCCCAAAGTAGCTGAATTAATCTAAAGAGATAGTTTAAGCAAAAAGAGTGAAATAATTTTAATTCACAAGTGAAATGATTTTTTGTACCCTACTACCCAGGAGGTTCATAAGTCAGAAAGAAGAATGGACCAGTAACAGAAAATAAAGCTACTTATTTTATGTGCACACAATTGAGTTGTAGTGTGATCACTGTTTCTCAGATGTCCAACATTTGACTGGAAGCAGCCTGCTTGGAACAGAGAGAGGAGAACATACCTTTAAAAAATAATCCTATTGGGAATGGACTGAAAAATAAAACTAAAAAATAATCTAGTCCACCTATGATCTATAATCCAAGTTGAATATAGGTCCAATCACCTAGTGCAATGGTTCTAAACTTTAATGCTTATAAGAATTACCTGGCAATCTTAGTTTGAGGGATTCTTATTCAATAAATTTAAAATGGAGATAATGCCCACATTGCTGGGCCCTAGGTCCAGGCATTGCATCATATGATTTTAGAGTCTAGAGCAGTGGTTCTCAGACTTTAGTATGGACTGGAATCATCTGGAGAACTTGCTAAACCAGGGTTTGTTAAACCACCAGAGATCCCAATTCAGTAGGAATGGGGTGGGGCTTGAGATTTTGTGTTTTTGACAAGTTTTCCAGTGATGTGGGGGAGCCACACTTTGAGAACTACTGCTCTAATGGATTACAGGCCTCTTCCAAGTACCTCCTATTAATTGCCATCCACCAGAGAAAAGGTACAGTCCTTCATGTGAAAATAAGGATCCCTTCCATGCCCAAGTTCAGTCCCAACCTGCTGTGTGCTGAGACAGAAATTCTCAAGCCATGGTCTAGGCTCAAAACCTACAATTAATAAGGTTTCTGGCTGTGGTTTCTAACCTGCAGAATTAAGAAGAAGCAATTAAACCGAAAGCCGCCAACTTTTTAAGGAGGCTGCATGACCCTTTGCCCCTGTTGATCTCACAGCCCAGTGGTGCTGCCCACATCTGTTTTCTTTGCATGCCTTAGCCAGTGGTGCTCCTGCCTATCTGTTTCACCAAGGCAAATGATATGTAAGGGCAAAAACTATGTTTTATTCATCTCTGTATCTCCTCAAAGCCCATCCTCCACTTCCTTCTTAGAAACTAGCATAAAGTTTTACATATTGCAGATGTAACAGGAATCCTATTTGTAAGATATTAAATTGTTGTTTATCCCATTTTCTTATAAGTGATTATTCTGGCAAAGGCTTTCCATCATTAAAGCCCAGGAAAAAGGAGAGAAATATCAAAAAGTCATAGTGCATGAATGAAGATATTACTTGGTAATGCTCTACTAGGCAGAAAGATGAAGCAGATAGACCTTCTGACTCTAGGAAGATGCCCTGAGGCAGAGAAAGCTAGAGTGAAAGAAGGGACATGTTCCTGGATTCAAGTCAAGAAAGATCAACAAGGACACCCAGAAGCAAGAGGGGGCTCATGCTCCATTTCCTGTTTGGGGTTCAGGGAAGAGACCATCTTTCAGGAAACCCCTGTACCAAAATGGAAAAACTGCAACAGAATGGTAAAATAAATATGGTGGTATACCATACTCAATGAAAAAAGATAGTGGCATAGTTCAGCTTCTGTGGGACAGGGAAGGACTCCAAATCTTCTCCCATGCTTCCAGAGGTGTAAGGGTAAGGAAGAGAGATGAATGTCAGTGGGCCTTCCATGGATCACTGTAGGAAGGAAACTTGACCTTGTGGCAAAGGCTGCAGGGTAGACGACCTAGGTCTAGGGTGGGTGGAAGAGGCAGCAGAGAATCAGAAGACCTGCAACTCTAGTGAGAACAAAGATAAGGGGGTATAACGGGGGGGGACATACTAGACCCCAACCATGCCACCAGATCACAAGTTAAACTGGCTACAGGCATTGGCAGCTTCTGTTAACAGGACAGAAGAAAGGCAGGACATCTTTTCAAAGGCTAGAGAGGACCAGAAGATAGCACAAGGACCAACAGACATCACCTTTTTCGTCACCACAAAGAGGGCAAGTAAGCTCTCTTCTCCATAAGGTGCCATCTTATGGTAAACGCCATTTTGTAGAAGATGCTTTATGTGGAAATCACCATCTTGTGAATCTGAGATGAGAAACAATACTAAAAGGGACTTGAACCTTAATTTAATTAAGTATGTATCCAAAAGACGCTAAGCAAGTCTTTGAAAAACAGTTTAAGCCAGCAGAGATGGAAATATCTACTATGTGCAAGTTTAGGAAGATTTTTGTCCCCACCATTAGTGGAAATTAGGTTTTCAGGGCAAGTTGACAATAGTTTCTTTCCCACATCTATAGGTAGCGTTTACAGACATGAGGATGGGAACAAAGACACTGGGGACCTCTAAAGGGAGTAGGGGAGAGGAGGGTAAAGATTGAAAGCCTAACTGCTGGGTATCATGTCCACCATACAGGTGATAGTCTTAATAGAAGCCCAGGTCTCACCATCACACAATATGTCTATGTAACAACTCTGCACACGTACCCCTTGAATCTAAATAATAATAATAATAAATAAAATAAACAATTGTAGCATATAAATAGGTGACTTCAACCCAAAAACTGTTTGGCAAATTATGCAGGATTATGGTGGTACATTGATTTTACATAAGCTTCATTTATTTAAGCTAAATTTTCATCCACTAGAAAATAATAGCAGAAAATACAGTTGCAGTACTGTGAACACCCCAAAAGCAATGCCCTGGTCATCAGGTAGTGGAAGGATGGATAGATGAATAATGAGGAAATTAAATATTCTTCAGAACTTTCATTCACCTTTACTTTAAAGCTCATTTGTTTCTTTGGCATTCATTTGATGGAATTGAGTTAAGTTTCTTCCAAGGAAGATATGCATAAAAATGAAATGCTAATAACCACAATACCTAACTCCACATTTTACTTCTGGTATGTGCTGAATACTTATTTGGCCATTTGATGTGCTGATTAGATTTGAAGAAAGATATGAAAATTATATAGTACACTTGGTTGATTGAATTGAAGTGGAAAGTTGAGCTCTCCTAGGAATATCAGTGGGGTCAACCAGGGCTGGGTATGGTCCTTACTTGCAATAATAGCCTTGGGCAATAATAGATTGGGTGGACAGCAGTGCTATGGTGAACGTGCTGAGGACAGAGAATGAGTTCACTTGAGGCATAACTTTCTTCTCAGTGCTAGGTGAGCTTGAAGATTGGCCACTGTTCATCCCCCCCATATCCAACCCTAGAAAGGCATTTGAAGAGCATTCGGTACAAAAATCCTAATATCATAGATGAGAAATCTGAGCCCAGAGAGGCAAAATAATTTGCCAAAGGTCCCTCAACTTCTAAATGACAGAGGCTGAATGAGTTTCAAATCTCCCAAATCAGGAGTATTTCCTTTACTTCAGACTCTTCTGCAGGAAGGTGATAGATCACACCAAGAAAAAACAAAAACAACAGCAACTGCAAAAAAACACATTATTGGTCAAGGAAAGAAAAGTTCAGGGACAGTTTCAGGTGTGTCTGAATTCAAGTGCTCAACCTACTTTGCCAGAAAGACTTCAGTGCCATCTTTCAGTTCCACCTTCTATCATTTTGACTTTTATATGATGTCAAAGACAGTTACCAATATCTCCAGGCTTAGACTCCACAGTTTAGAAAGTCCAGTGGAAAAAGAGAACCTTGCTCCTGATACTTTTGCCAAAAGTCATGATTCTGGTTCTCTTGTCCTTGTTTCTTCCCATCTTTAAACCAATCACTGTTGTTAGGGTGCCTAGTTTTCGCACAGGCTAGGGTAGGATCTCATGCCTGCTCCTGGAGTGTAGGGTCAGTCTTAATCTAACCAAAGAGCCTGAAAAGGAAAGAGAGGATGGTTTCTCAAAGGAAAACCAGGATGCTCTTACCAATAGAAAGAGATAGTCTGTTTCTATGCCTGCATCTTTCTAGGCTGTGTGGTCCAGACACACCTTTGACACCAGATACACACCCTGTATTATTCTCAATGGAAGGTGATATCGATTTAGTTACTTTTAAAAAATGTGATAGCTTTGACTTCTTTGCATACAGAATAGACGTCTTCCACAACATTCATACTGGAAGGTAATGTCAGGAAGAATCCTGGCAGGCAAAAGAGAAATCACTCAAAATCAGGCAAACTGAGTTTAGTAAAGAGATATTTACAAAGGCATGGGTAAGGTACAGGGAAGCCATGGAGATGGTAGAGTAGCTGGGTATAGTAACAGGTGGGCATCCTGACACCCCTGGCCCTGAAGAGACAAGAGGAGGGAATGGTGACCAAACCTGGAGGCACAGAAGTCTGTCTGCAGAAGGTCTTGGGATAGAAGCTATGACCTTCATTAGGGATATGGCCAGCCTGTGACCAGCTGTTAAAATGAGAATGGGGAAAAGAAACAAATATCCAAAACTTTTTCTTCTTCTCTCCAGTTTTCTGCAGGAATTGCCTATTGATTGAACCACTAGGAAGACAGATGCAATAAATTCCTTTGTTGTAGGTCATAAGGTCCAACAACAATGGATGGAGAAGGACAAAGATTGAGATGTGGGAACAAACAAGAAGTCAGGGTTTGTTTGTTTGGGTTTTTTTTTTTTTTTTTTTTTTGCTATATTTGCACTCTATTTGTGGGCCCAGTCAGGGTACTATCCCTGAGATGCCTATATATGTCCTGGAACACTTATTCTGTGTTGCAAGTGTAAATGAATACAACCTCTTTGGAAATCAGTATGGGGATTTCTCAAAGAACTAAAAGTAGATCTACTATTTGATCATCAATTCCACTACAAGATATCTACCCAAAGGTACAGAGGTTGCTATATTAAAAAAGACACCTGCACTTACATGTTCATCACAGCACAGTTCACAATTACAAAGATGTGGAATCAGCATTAATGACCATCAACCGATCAGTGGATATGAAAATGTGGCATATATGCACTGTAGAATACTATTCAGCTCTCAAAAAGAATGAAATAATGTCTTTTGCAGCAACTTGGATGGAATTGAAACCAGGATCCTAAGTGAATTGACTCAGGAAGAGAAAACCAAGCATCACATGTTATTAATTATACATGGAGCTCAACTAAGGGTCTGCAAAGGTACAAAGAATGATATCATGGACACTGGAGACTCAGAGGGAGGAGGAAAGGGGGTGGAGGGATGAAAACTCACCTATCAGGTAAAATATGCACAGGTGGGAGTGGTGGGTAGACTTAAAGCTCAGACTTCTTCGTCACTATACAATGGCAGCCTTGTAACCAAACCATTTGTATCCCCTAAAGCTATTGAAATAAAGAAAATGCATACATACATATATACATGTGTCCTGGTCTACAATCACATTCTGTGGCATTGACTGCTAAACGCCTGTGTTAAATATGGTCTGGATAAGTATCAAAATGCATGGAATTGTGAACAGATCTGCCAACAGCATCAGTGCGGGTTATTGGGGCTGCATCTCCATTTGGAGTCACAAGGGCTATTTGAGCTTTTGTTCTTTTACTAATGAGGTTTGTGACTTTGAACAAAGAGCACAACCTCTCAGAGACTGGGTCCTCGTCTTTTATAGGAGGATAACATTCCCCTTGTTCACTTGACAGTATCTGTTATTCAGTGCAAATGTCATATTGGATATAAAAGTGTTTTGAGAGTGACACAGTACTAATTTTGTATTGATCATTTCATCCTTAATATGTGTGCATAGGAACTAGATTAATATTTTTATGGGTATGATTTTTTCTGGTAATTCTTATTTCAGGAAGAGTTTGAAAGCCCACTTGGTTAATTTCACAGGTGGCAGTATTTTTTACTACATGAAGCAGAAATGAATAAATGACAAATGAGCCTCCAGATTGCTCTAGGCTTGCATTAAGAAAATAATTTTCTATGATTCTGCTTATTGCAAAAAAAAAGAAGAAGAAAAAGAAAGAAATGAATCAAGTTTCCTGCCTGACAAGTAAGTCACTGTGCTTATTGTCTGTTCATGACTAGCCAAAAGGACCCAGTGTCCCTGTGTATCCAGTGAGTTATGAATGTCCTTTAAAAGTGGTGCATTAGCCATGGTTCTTCCTGCTATCTCTCCCCTGCAGTTTGCTGAGGATGTTTTCTATAACAGAACTAGGCTTATCACAGTTTATTGCTGTATTGCTGGCTCCTAGGTGATTGCCCAGACGTCTGAGCCCCAGATTGGAAGCTATAGTTTAATAAAAACTACTTTAGAGAAAGTGGCCACATTTCCCTTGGCACTTCTCCCCTCTCCGTGGCCCCTGACTCCCATCCCTCCCTAAATATGCTGATTTCTAAAGCTCCTTTAATCAGATTCCTTATTGTCCCAGGTTACTGGATACCCATGAGTGATGGCTACCATGAGTATATTGAGAGTATATTACATGCTGAGAACTCCACATCTGACATTTTACCTAATTTCCCCAACAATCTTACAAAGTAAATATGGGTTTCCCATCATATATAAAGAAACTGAAAGTTAGAGAGGCTAAAAGCAGAACAAGAGTTTGAACCCAAACATCTGAGTCAAAAGCCTGTGACTGTAACCACCATATTACGTATGTAACCCATCTGTTTCCATGTTTTCACAGGTTCTCTGTTTCCTCTCTTACAATAAAATCTGATTCATCACTATTGAGTAATGGATCTTATTTGGGTCAGCCTGCAGAGGGAGTTTTGCTACTGCAATTCCAGGACATCTTTTGTGTATATATATTATTACAAATAGATGACACTTTGTTAAGAAAGAGGCTATCAGTATTCTCTGGGGACTCCATTTTAACTTCTGAGAAAGGCATAGCCTTCTTTGACTGTTGTTTTCTGTCACTATGAAGTCTAAATTACTACTCCTATGACATCACATAAGATTCAAGGCCATCAGTGAAAATAAATGTCTGCGGGGAAGTGTGCTCAGTTTTGTTATGCACTAGTGTGATAAAAATATAACACAGATTTTTTTAAATGTAAAAGTGTAGAAAGAGAATAATACATGGTTGTAAATCTATGTATGAAAGTTCATTTACTTTTCCTAAATGCTGATTATAAGAGGTTAAGCCCAATGATACAAACTACCCTGGTAAAGTTTCTAGTCAATTTCATGCTGTTTATATGCCATTTTTGTTTCTTAGTTTTACTTTTTAAGTACATTGCAGAAATATATAAGAAAAAATGTACACTTATCTTTTTTGATGATATTACAAAGGACAGGGAACACTTTAATAGAAATAAAAACACTTAATTCATTTATTCAGTTTTTCAATGAATTTTTGTCAAGTGCTTCATTTTTCACTAGGTTCTAGGAGAACTGGGAAGTCTATAATCTGACAGAAGATTCAGAGACAAGAATTACTATGTAGTGAGTGTTACAGTAAGAGTTAAGTAAGAGGAGTGGATGAGATGACCATGATTAGTTTAATCTTGTAAGTCCAGGAAGATGTCCCAGGACACTTGCTGTGGCCTCTGAGACCTAATGGACTGAATAGGCATTAATCAAGTGCAAGAAGATGTTTCAGGCCTAGAGCAGCACCTACAAAGGACTGGCGCCATTTTAAGGAAATGAAAGTAGTTCAGTGTTATGGGATCTGACTGTGAGAGCAGAAGTGGCTATTCATCAAGGGTGGGGAGAAACAGAAGTTAAATCTTACAGAGTCCCTGAGCTAAGATAAGCAAATTGGACTTCTCTATTGGGGTCAATAAATAGTCATAAGTAGTTTTAAGTAGGTGAGTGACGTGACCAAATTTGTGCTTTGGGAAGATTATTTTTGTCTCAGTGTTCAAGATGGGTGGAGGAAGGCAAACTTGGAAGCAGAGAGTTATTTAATGGAAGGGAGAATTGTTGAAAAAACCAGGCAAGATTTAGGGATGGCCTGAAGCAGGCAGGTGGATGGAATCATTCAGGGTGGCAAGAAATGGATAGATATAAAAGATATTAAATTAAGGAGGACTAGAGGGTATTTTAGCTGGATAGCACACATTACAATGGAGCAAGAAAGAAGAAGAATGTGTGGGAATAGCATTTGCTAAGTAAGCAGTCTTCATCTGAGCTGGGAAATTTGTATCCTCAGAAGACAACCATGTATCAGTTAAGGTACAATTGTAGGGAGTATTCATTGTGACAGTAGAATCGCCAGAGGGCATGAGTAGATCAGTGGAAGATATTATCCCAGCCCAAATTAGGCTGTGCAATACCAGGGAAGAGGAGTGAGGAGCAAGGAAATGGAACAGAGAAATAGGGAGGGCAGTATAAAGATGCATCTTAGAGCTGACTGCTGCTAGGTGTGTCTGATTGCTCAGTCTCATAGGACCATCTTCTGAGAAGTTGTATAATTTCATCATGGAGAAAATAAAGGGAAGAATTAAACCACTGGTTCCAGTCTCCCATCAGTCAAAGGTTTATCTCACAGGGCATGAATCTTCCTGCACTTCCATATTGCACATATTTGAGTGCAATAAAGGGTCTTATAGATGATCAAGGTGGCCCCAGTGTAGAAAGTGAGAAGTTATGATGATTCCAGTTGCACCTGCATGCAAGTGGTCAGATCATACTTTGAGGGCAAATTATCTCAGTGACAACTTGAACGAAATAGATGAGCCAAAGAACACGAAGTAGCACATACAAAATAAACAAGACAATCCACCCCTTGCACCATTCATGTTCACTTTGTCATGCTATTGCATCTTATTTTTGTGGGAACAAGTGTCCTCATCTATTTCACAGGAGGGAAAGCACTAGTTCAATCTCTCACAGGGTCACCTTCAAGGTGTCGGTCAGCTCCAATCTGGTTGAGAACAAATAAAGCAAGCTTCAGTCCTATAACTACAACTGAATCTGAAGTCATAATTAACATTTATCTCCAATCTCTTCCAACAATTCCATATTTCCCTCACCACTAGCCAGCACATTAGCTGTTGTAGTGGTGTCCTGGTGGGGTGACACAGACCTTCATCCTTGAGGGATCTGAACACTTATTTGCCATGCCCTTGTTGGGCCATAGTTGTTGCAATATAACAATGTATCAACTTGACAATACAATTATGTAGGTACAATACAATGTAGGACTATGTTATCACTGGGCCTAGGAGCACCAAGAGATAGCCCTGTGAAACCCTTAGATTCAAGACACACATCTCCTTGTCCCCACTGGGAACAGAAATCTTAGTTCTTAGGGATAATCAGTTTCACCAATATAGTGACGTTTTCTTTCCTGCTGGCCCATAGGCATGAGGAGTCTAATGGGTATTTTCAGCTTCAAATTCAGGGCACATTTATATTTCTTCTGGCAGAATTATTCTCTATCCCACCCACAACCATGATCAGGAAGTATACTCTAACAGAGGCAAAGTTGCAGGACGGGAAACACAAATTCTATAAACACAAATTCAGTCTTGTGTCATTGAGCTACTGGGGCTTCAGCACCATATATTGGTCATTGGTTTAATGTATATACCATATCCTGGAAGACCACATTCCAATCCTGTGGGGTGTGGTCCCCAAGCTGATATCTTAAATCAGCCTTTAACAGGATTTCTACCATTCTCTTAGAATGACTGCTTCCAGTGTTGGGGTACAAGGAACAATGAGTGGATCCTGTGGGCATGCACCCATTACTCTACCTTGCCTACTATAAAACAGGTCCCTTGGTGTGAGACAATGTTATATGAGACATCATGTTGATAAGTCAAGCATTCTAAGCTTTTAGATGGTAAGCCAGTGGAAATATTGAAGACAGGGAGGGAAAACTCAGGGCATATCCACATTAAGGTTCAATTCCTCTAAGGACAAATTTCTGTCCTCCCCAGGGTAGAAGATGTCTAGTTGTCATACTAAGAGTTTAACTGATCTCCCCAGTCTCTGCTGCTGGTAGGATGGGCATTCAAGAGCGTCATTAGCTAGACCAGAGAGAGTTCATGCAAGCCTCTATCAATGCCATGTGACCACTCCATTCTAGGGCTCGTTGTCCAGCATAGAGGCAATCAATGAGAATGAGATTGACTGGCATACATGATAAGTTATCCTTCCCCACTGGTGGTTGAAAGATTCCCGCAAGAGATGTTCTCTGGTAGATGGTAATATCTGCATACTTCGTGTACATTTTTATAAGTCAGTCTGCATATGTCTTCCCTAGGCCTCTGTCTTCAGTTTTCCAGTTCAGTTTTTTCCAGGCTCCTAACTAGTTGTTCATGCAAAGTGGGTGACCAAGTTTACTGCTGCCACTTTTTAACTGCTACCACTTTTACCACTGTCCTTTGGAAATATCACCAAGTGAATCTGTAGTATGCCCACAGTGCATTTATGACTAGCATCTATTGACACCCTTGTGGACTAGGCTAGTAGTTTTTTGTTTTGTTTTGTTTTGTTTCTTTTCTATCAGTTGGTCATAGGTAATCTCCCAGAAGCCATAAATGAAAGGTGAGATAAAAAGTATCAGAGCAATAGAAGCAGATGACATACAAATCTGGGGCCACCTCTTCATGCAATTTACTCTTGCCTTTTAGGCCATTCTCAAATTTAACAATTCTATAATACAATGGATTGCTACTCTGCTTATACAATAGATGATTCAGTGAATCTAATAGTACACGGTGTGCTATAGTTTAGATGGTTGTCCCCTTCAAATAGCATGTTGAAATTTGATTACCAGTGTTGGAGCTGAGGCTTAGTGAGAGTTATCTGTGTCTTGGGAGAGGGTGGATCCTTCCTGACTAACTTGGTACCATTCTTGCAGTAGTGAGATCTTGTTCTGTTAGATCCCGCAAGAGCTGGTTGTGGAAGGTCCTGGCACAGGCTTCTGTATCTCTGACACCTTTTATCTCTCCTTTCACCTATGGTTTATAGGAGATTTCTATAACCAACTGATAAAATTGAAAAAAAAAAACTATAACCCTGGTTTACAAGGATGCAGATGCTAGTCAAAAACACACTGTGGACATACTACAGATTCACTTTACTTTCTCCCTTCTTGCTTTCCCCCTTCTTGATTCCTTTTTTGTCATGTGCTCTCTTCATATGCCAGCTCCCCTTAATTTTCCACCATGAGTTGAAGAAGCCTGAGCCTCTTACCAGAATCAGATGCTTGTTGTATAGTCTACAGAACTGCGAGCCAAGAAACACTCTTTTCTTTACAAATTACCCAGCCTCCGTAATACTAAGTGGACTAAGCCTACAGCTCATGAGAGGATTCTCTAATTACATAGTCACTTGGTGTCTTATGATCTCATGACCAGGTTACTCAATCTCTACAAATATACTGAAGCAGGGCAGGAGCTACAAAAGAAATGGCTATCTGCGGTCAGGCTCGGTGGCTCAGCCTGTAATCTCCCGATTTGGGAGGCCGAGGTGAGTGAATTGCCTGAGCCCGCGGGTTCGAGACCTGCCTGGGCAACTTGGTGAGACCTCATCTCTACAATAAATAAAATATTAGCTGGGCGTGGTAGTGCACGCCTGTAGTTCTGGCTACTTGGAAGGCTGAGGCAGAAGGATGGCCGGAGCCCAGCAGGCCATCGAGGCTGCGGTGGCCGGGAGTGGCCACTGCACTCCAGTCTGGCGACTGAGTGAGACTCCAAATCAAAAACAAAACAAAACAAAAAACCAAAAAATGGCAATCTGCAAAAACTGGAGAACTCTTTGTCAATTCTGAAGATTTTCATTTCCTATAGTTCCTCCATCAAGGAGATCTCTGCCACAATTATATCTATTGACCAGGTGCAATGGCTCATGCCTATAATCCCAACACTTCGGGAGGCTGAGGTAGGAGAATTACTTGAGGCCAGGAGTTCGAGACCAGTATGGGCAACATAATGAGACGTCATCTCTACAAAAACAAAAAAATCAAAAAAATAAGCCAAGTATATTGGCATGTACCTGTAGTCCCAGTTACTCAAGAGGCTAAGGCAGAAGGGTCACCAGAGCCCAAAAGATTGAGTCTGCAGTGAGCTGTGATTGTGCCACTGCACTGCAGCCTGGTCATCAGAGTGAGACCTCAACTTGAAAAAAAATAGATCCCTTGAATCACATTAGAGCTATGGCCCAAGTGGCAAGACTACTGCAGAACTTTCTATTGGTTGTAGCCTATGCAAAACTTCCAAATCTTCCAGAAAATAGGCCAAAGAAGTATTTTTAGATGCAGTCTACTCTTGCACCAAATTTCAAAAAAGCTCACCAAGCACTGTACTTCTTTCTTAGTGGTAGAGTGGTAGAGATTGTATGTAAATATGTTCGTTTATTTAGAAGAATGTCCTAGCATGTTCTTTATCACTGGATATCTACAAAGTTCACCAATATGGCAGGACCTTGAATCTTCATTGGTTTTATATTTTACTCTCTGACACACATGTATCTTACTGAGGCATCTAGGGTATTAGCATTCCTAATAAGCATGGCATCATCACTATAGTAGACAAGTGTGATATTGTGATGTCCTGTAGAAGGTCAACATGATTGAAATTCCTACATACTATATTATGTCAGTAAACAGTAGAGATAACAAAACAATTAGTGTGTAAAGTTGTCCCTCTAAATGTAAAGGCAAATTTCTTGTGATCATTTTTACTGATAGAAATCTAGTCAGCAAACTTTTTCCATAAAGGGTCATACATTAACTATTTTCAGTCACATGGTTGTGTTATAATTATTCAAATCTGCTTTTATAGCCTGTGTTCACATGTGGCCCATAAGCTATAGCTTATCTATACCCAACCTAGAAAAATGTGTTCGCCAGATTGGTAGTTGCCTATAAAATGCCAGAGACAGGGCTGATCTGCTCCATTAGAGGCATCAAAATTTGCATGCAAGCTGCAATGGAAGTTAAAACCCAGATTAAGTTTATGGTAGTACACTGTTGTCTGCTACAACCCATCTGTATTTTTCAGGACCCAGCCAGGTCAACTGAAGAGAAATATGATGAACCTACCACCCTGCATCCTTTAGATCTTTGGTGGTAGTAAAAAAATTCTGTAATTCCTCCTGGGATGCAGATTGTTTTAATTTACTATATAGGGTAAGTGTCCATATGAAGGTAGATGCGTGTGTGTGTGTGTGTGTGTGTGTGTGTGTGTGTGTGTGTGTGTGTGTGTGTGTGTGTGTGTGTGTGTGTGTGTCTGTGTGTGTGTATGTGTGTGTACAGGAGGAATTGCAGAAATTGCAGGGATTTCCACTTGGCCCTTTCTACCATACTTACTCTACAAGTCAGAGAAACAATGTGCAAATTCTCCCAGGTGCTTAAAATAACTGTGCATTTAGGGACTAGAAGAATAACTCGATAAACTTGGGCTAAAATTTCATTTATCACCTAACCTCCATATATACTCTAACTGGAATTCCATGATGATATTTTGAGTTCACTAGTGTAAGAAAGATTAGATTCCATATTTAACTGCTCAAAAACAAATCTGTGTATTTCCTTCCCTCCATGTACAGTATTCTGTCAAATAATCACAGGCCCCTTTGGGGAAGGATTGGGGGAATATTTCATATAAGTATCAATACGTGCAGTAGCTTTACAATGTTATTCTTTAAAGAAACTCATCCTCCCTTTCTATAAACGAATCTAGGTCTATGAATTAGCCTAAATCTTGAAGCTAGAAAAAGGACCATAGCTTCCATTGTGTTAGCTGATGCCACACTTTTGCTCGGTATTCTCAATTTTTAAAAATAAAATAGTGCAAGTCGGCAACTCTCATCAGTGATCTAGCTATTTCACATCTAGAAACGCCATGGTCTATTTGTCAACACCAAAGATCCCCATTAAGCCATTTTGATTTTAAAGTTGACATTATGACCTTGCCACCAATTATAAACATTCTGCCTCTCATACCTCTGATAGTTGAGTCTCAGGTTATGCCACCCTGGAATCCTGTCATCCACACTGATAATGTTGAGACCAATTTTATAGTAGCAGCTCTAACCAACAATACTTTTTACAAAGATAACTTCTGAACAACTGCCAGATCCCTGACAATTGTATTCTATATTGTTTTGGTTAAGGAAGTATGCTCTAGGTCCCCTGTGTGCACACTGCCAGGTGATAGGTGTCTAGATCTCACATAATAAATTAATTCGAACAGCCCCATCTTCATGAGCCTTCTGAGACTTTCTCTAATATTATATACCCAAAAAATCTTAGTGTCTCTGCCTCAATTACGGAAGGCCTCTATCTTATACAGACTTTAAGGAGTCATGCAAACAGATTTTAAGAATCATCCTAGAGATGTTTCCAGAACATTGAAATCCAAATCATGAATCCAACCTGCCTTATCAGAAAATGCCCCCTAGTCAGTCTTGCTACCCACTCCAGGCCAACACCCTTAGATCCATTCCCACACGTGTTCCTCAGGTCCTGCAAATTCTTTGCAGTGCAGACTGTTCCTCCTGGAGCAGAGGTTGCACTTCCCTGAACAGACTGTGGTTATTGGCCTGGTGGTAATGAAAGGTAGATCTGAAGGAGAACTAGTGCCATCTGGCTAAGCACTGGTCTTAGGTGAGATCGTTTCACTGCCTCTACAAAAAGGGAGGGAGGGAGGGGTTGATTCTACCATCCCGGGGAGTTCAGGGAAATCCGGGGTTCACAATTCTCAGAATGATCCACCCGAATTTTCCTAACAGAAGTCAGAGATCCCACTCTTTTCTCATCAGTGCATTAACTGTGACAGACGAGAACTGTTGAGACTATACATTGAGTCACCTGTGCAGCTCCGCTACACTTAAAACTAGAAGCTGGGTCCTATTTTCAGCATGTTCTGAAGGAAATGTTGCCATAGAACGCTCCGTCAAAGTTGCCATAGAACGCTCTGGCTTCAGAGTGTGTTTTCTTTGCAGTTGGCTATTATGAGCTTCTTATTTTCTTGTGCCAAGTCTTTCAATGCAGTTAAGAAAGTTATTCCACTCAAAATTTTTTTATAATTAGCATTGCCCTTGTTACATTCAAGTACAACATATCCCAGTATTGTACCTTCTGCCTGTACCTCACTCCAATCATCTCGGGTCAAGGGAGAGCAATCACATAGTTATGTGAACTGAGAAAGCAGAATAAGCCACATGGATATACACAATGAAATACACATGGCCTTCTGAATACACTAGCCTATAGATGTATTTTGTTTGGTGGGCTTGATTTTAAGAAAAAATTGCATTTTCATGTATTTCAGCACAGCACATGTTTTTCCATTTTGCCACAGTTCCTACCAATCCCTACTGTGTTATGTCCAGAACACTGCATATGTTCTCCTTCCCTGCTTGGCTCCAGAGGACCTTCAGGCTCACCATCTCTGAGTATTGGGATCATATCTTGGTAACATGGCATAGTGGACTTAGCCAGATGCAAATTTTCCAGAGGAATTACTCTCAGCAGCCTCTGAATGGCAATGCTGCACATCTCTTGAAAAAAGGGTAAACAAAGGCCATGATTCCCTGAGCTCCTTTAAAATTTATAGCACAGGCTAACAGGGAAGGAGCAGGGTTAGCTGATTCCCTGAACACTGGTCACATGTTGGGAATATAGCAGTCTCTCTTTTTAGTTTATTTTATTTTTAGATTCAAGGGGTACATGTGCAGATTTGTTATAAAGGTATGTTGCATGATGGTGAGATTTGGGCTCCTACTAAGCTCTTCACCTGGGTGGTAGGCGGTACACAGTGTGTAAATTTTCAACTTTGGCTTCCTTCTTTCCTCCCTCTCTTAGGAGTCCCCAGTGTCTATTGTTCCCATTCTTGTGCCTGTGTGTATTCAGCATTTAGCTCCCGTTTATCAGGGAGAACATGTGGTATTCAGTTTTCTGTTTCTGTAATAGCTGACTTAGGATGATGGTCTCTCGCTGCATCCATGTGATTGCATGCTATTGTTTTTCTTTTTGGCTGCATAGTATTCCATGGTATATATGTACCACATTTTCTTTATCTGATCCACCATTGATGGGCACCTAGATTGGTTTCATGTTTTTGCTATTGTTGTTAGTGCAGAAGCAGTCTCTTTTTTAATGCCTAACACTCGGGGAATGAGGATATCACATTAAATTATTGTTAAGCAGCCTTGTTTAGTAAAGAGATTTCACCCTGGTTCTGATTAAACACCACTGTGCTTTTCCTGGTTCTATTCCCTATCTTGTTTTTAAGTGGCTTTCAATTCAGTAATCATTTTCCCTCTATTCCAAAAACAAGAAAGGAGTTATCTTCTTAAGAGTTGCTCTGTCACCAAAGCAGAGCTTGAGGTCTAGTGTCTGTGCATACCAATAATATGATAATGCCATTCTGTTAAGTGAACGATGTGGACTTGTCAGAAGTGTTGAATTTCTTAAATTCATTCTGCAGTAAACAACAGGTATCATAGACATTTTATTAGGACATGTATATAATAGACATATTTATTGAGGTTCACTCTGTGCCAGGCACTGCATCAGGTTCTGCTGATGCAAAGAATGTTGAGATATGGGGAGCTGCCCTTGAGAGCTGAGAATGAGGTCAGTGTTAAGTATTGTGAAGGCACCAAGGAGGACTTCTCTGAGGAAGTGACATTTGCTCTGAGTCTTGAAGAATAACTGGCTCCTGCAGCAGAGATGAGGAGACAGGTGGCACCTCAGAACAGGGAGTTGGAGACAAGATGTGGGACCTCTCGCCCTCCTGTCTGATTAGGCTGCCTTGACCACTGTCGCCCCTCACTTGGGTGCTACTGCATTTACCTCTGTTAATAAGATCTACTAGACTCTGCCTTCCCACACCTCTGAGATGGGCAGACTGTACCGTCTGCCTGCAAGTCGCATTCTGGTCATTAGTGCCCCACTAGGCACATGGAAGCTGGCTGAAATTCCATTCCCAGCTGTAAAATTTTAAGTGTAGCCTCATACCAAGGACAGCCATGGTAAAGTGTCTACATGCTCTATTTATTTTCCCATTCTCACAAGCTTGGAGCTCAATGGGCAGGAGCAGAAATAAAGTACTGTGTTGTCACACTTTTCTGAACAGGAAATCTAGATTTGAGGAGCTATGGGTGATCAGGTGACTAGCTGTGCAGGTGCTGTGGGTGATCGGGTGTATTAATTCTCAGTGGAATATTTAAGTGTTTCCTCTTTTTGATGATTTGGTCACAAATGGCATAGTCTACCTTCATGGGCTCCTTGTTCTAAGTCAGTGATAGTGTACTCTGATATGCACACAACTAAATTTCCTGGGTGTGTAAAAAATTGATACATGGAGCCGGGCTCGGTGGCTCAGCCTGTAATCCCGTGCCTTTGGGAGGCTGAAGTGAGTGAATTGCCTGAGCCCGCGGGTTAGAGACCCGCCTGGGCAGCGAGACCTCATCTCTACAATAAATCAAAAAATCAGCCGGGTGTGGTGGCGCATGCCTGTAATTCCGGCTACTTGGAAGGCTGAGGCGGAAGGATCGCCAGAGCCCAGCAGGCCGAGGCTGTGGTGGCCAGGAGCGGCCACTGCACTCCAGTCTGGGCGACAGAGTGAGACTCCAACTCAAAAAAAAAAAAAAATTGATACATGGACTCTGCCTCTTAAATGAGAACTTCTAAAAGTAGGGCCCAGATATTTGTATTTGGAAAACTGCTCACAATGTTGCCCTGTGCAGCCAGAGTTGATTACCACACTTCTAGACCAACAGAGAGAGAGAAAGGGGTAGAGGAACTTATATGAGCAGAAACCCCCCCATCCGGAATTTATTTATTTTAAAATGTGCATTTATTCTTTCATGTTTAAATTTCAGTCACCTTCAAAGTATTCTTCGTTTGATGCAACACACCTATCAAGATGCTTTTTACACTGCTCAAAACAGTTTTCGAACTTGTCAATTTTGAAGCCTTTTAATGCATCTGCCATTTTTTTCCCACCACTTCCACATTGGCAAAACATTTCCCTGTGAGGACTTTTTTTATCCAGGGAAACAAAAAAAGTCACTCAGGGTGAGAATGGTAATAGGGAGGGTGGGGCATGGGGATATGCCATTTTTGGTCAAAAACTGCTGAACACTCAACACGGTCTGAGAAGGTGCGTTCATAAATCACCCATCATGAAATGGACAAATGTATTGAAAGAATCTCCAAAAAGAATTCACTGAAGCCGAACACAGACTCTCACAACAATGCCTGCTGGTACACTGATGCCAGTGGGTTCCTAGAACACTGACCTAGCTGGGGAAGCCTGTACTATATATAAGGGGTTCACCATTCAAAGGATAATTCTAATTATTTTTTAGCTGTCCCCTTATATTCATGGAGTAAGCACCATTACTGTCATCTTCCTTCTTTTATATACAGCATCAAGGACAATGACATGAGAAAATGTAATCAGAATTCTTCTTGGAGAAGCATTCTCTTAGTTTGATAAAAGTACTTTGGTAAGCTTCTTAGGGTAAGAGATGGGTTATCTCAAGGGCATGTTCAACAAGTAAAGTAGCCCAATCTCATGCATATGACAAAGAGAGGAAGTAGATGGCCTTTGAGAGATCAAGGAAGGAAGGGCATAAAAGGACAGGAAAGGGAAAGGGTACAGTGACCTGCTGTGAGGCACCAAGTCTTCCATGGGCTGAACTCCCAGAACTTGGAGTAAAGATTACTTGTTGGCACAAGATTTAAGTGCTGAAGTTTCCACTCAAGTGACATGGGCATTATAGGGTAAGATGGGTAGGGACAGGAATGTCTCTGTAGAGGTCTGCTTCTCAAACATGGTTTTGGCTAATATGCACTGAAAGTTCTTTAGACATTTATAAGTGGAAAAAATAGTTGAAAGATATTGTCTCATTGTGCAGAAGAAAACTCAGCTATGTTGGGTGGTCCCCTGGGTGACAGGTTCACAGCTAGAGCTACATTTATGAGGCTCTACAAAAAGTCACTGTGACCAAAAATGTTCCTTCACACTGTTAAACTCCTGGAGGGTACTCAGAAACCAGGGCTTCCCAAGAATGTTCTGTGGAACTTGAGTTCTAAGGAGGTTAAATAAAAAAAATTAACCATGGTTCCATGATCAAAAAAGTTTGGGAAATGGGCTAAATGAAAAGACTTCCAAAGCCATTCATCTGTTCCTAAGAGTAATGATGCTCTCAAAGGCAGGTATAGACTACAGCTCTCTCTCCATGTTCTCTTGAAACACCACAAAGCACCAGAATGCCCTGACAGTCTCTTTGAGAAACATAGCTTCAGGTCTATGCATGAATGGCTGATGCCACAGGGAACTTTTGTTGCAAAAAATGACCAGGATACAAATATGGGACGCACACTGGTGCAAAAACAAACTATTTTCCCTTTCTATATCTTTTTTCCAGAAACAAGCCTTGTTAAACACACACACACACACACACACACACACACACACACACACGAAAAAACAAAAACAAAAACAAAACAACTACAACAAAAACAAAAACAAGCTGCTGCCCTACCAGAGGCATCCTGCAGTGTGTGGATGTTTATTCCCAAATAATTGTTAATGTGATACAATGACTCTGTGAGGTTTATTTCACCCATTCCTTAAAACTTAAGTTCACTGTTGAGAGAATAATACGAGGAGAACCTCAAAACACCCAGAATTTATTTTTTAAAAGCTGTGTATTTATTTTTACATGTTTAAATGTCAGTCCTTCAAAGTACTCTCCATTTGATGCAGTACACCTGTCGAGACAATTTTTCCACTGCTCAAAACAGTTTTTGAACTCATCAATTTTGATGCCTTATAGTGCTGCTGCCATTTGTTTTTCACCTCTTCCACATGGGCAAAACGTTTCCCTTTGAGGACTTTTTCATCCAGGGAAACAAACAAACAAAAAAGTCACTTGAGGCAAGATCTGGTGAATAGGGAGGACAGACATGCCAGTTTTGAACACTCAGCATGGTGTGGGCAGGTGTGCTCATGAATCACCTATCATAAAATGGGCAAATGTGTTGAAAGAATCCCCCCCAGAAAACTTACTGAAGCCAAATGCAGCCTATCACGACAACACTAGTTGGTTCACAGATGCTGATGGGTTCCTAGAACACTTACCTAATGGAGGAAGCCTGTATTACAAGAAGCCCACCCTCCAAAAGATAACTCTAGGTTTTTATGGGTCCCCCCTCATATATATATGAGGACAGTAGGGAGCCTGAAAGTTAAAAATTCATCCTCCTGAATTTATCCCATGGTACCTTCATGATGTGTCTCAAGTTTAATGTAGATCAAGGAGGAGTTGGCATTGCATAGTGGGAGGTTAGAAATTGAGTGCACTACCAGGTCAAGGTAGCTTTCCTGAAATAGAAATGTGTGATGGATATATTAATGAGGAGGAAGGCAGGTGACTTGAATGCTAGACTCAGATATCACATTCTTTCTGTATCACTTTGGCCAAATTCTCAGTTGTCTCATCTGCAAAATGAGGTTTAGGTGATCCTAAAGGTCCCTTCCAGATAGAATGTATTTGTATCTGGATAACTACATGATAATGAATGCAAGCTATTCCAAAGTTACTAGAAACAAGCTTGGAGGACTCAGAACCTTCAAACAGGGCCCTTCTTAGGACAGAGGCTCCAGAAGATTTACAGCCATGATTCCCAATGGAGCTAGGGGGAGAGAGAACCCAGTGCTTCCTTTAAGAAAGCTTCCCCCCATGAGTTTTTGATGCGTCAGTCATTCCTGGGGCACCTTCCATTACTCCATTGGGTCTCACAAAATCCCTGAGGTTACAGGATGCTGGAAAAATGGAAAAGGATCCAGTCTTGGTTTCTACATGATGCTGTTGGTGAGTTCTGGTCCTTCATTTGAGTATCCAACCATGAAGCTCATGCGATTGCCAGGGTGGCCAGGGCTGTGGTCCTTCATGACTGCTCAGTACTCTCTAGCAGCCCGGCAGCTGATGAGCCTTAGAGTTTTGTCACCTTCTTTCCCTCTGTTCTTTACTGTCTTTGAATCACTGGAAGAGATGACACAATGAAGAAAATATTTAGAAGGAGGGGTTGTAAAGAGCTCAGTCTTTATAAGTGCAGTAACTTTCCTGCCATTCCCCAGGAATGGTCAGAATGCCTTCTCTTTAAAGTAATAAGCCAACAATATAGTTGGGTTTTCATAAGCTGTGATATTAAATTCTGATATTGTTCCCATAATCGAATTTTTCATGTCTGAACTGGAGGACTGAGGCATCCAGGATGCATTTAATATGAACAAAGCTCTCCCAGTGATTCTGGCATTCACTCCATCTCTCCTCATTTTCACCCAAGCGTGAGGTTAGCCCTTACTTGATCCTTTAGGCTCCTGAACATGAAGAAGTAGGCCATTTTTGTTGGTCTCGGCAATTTTCGAAAGTTTCTTTCATTTTGGACTTTTTCCTTCCTGTTTGAAACTAGGGAGGAAACAAAATACAGTTGGCACTCTGCATCGGTGGTCTATGCATCCATGGGTTAAAACAACTGCAGATAGAAAATATATATATTCTTAAATGTCTAGTTGCATCTTCACTGAACATGTACAGACTTTCTTCCTTGTCATTATTCCTTAAACTATACAGCATAATAAACTATTTCTATAGAAATCAAACCAGTAACAAGTAACATCCCTAGACCCAGGATATGATTAATTTTAGGACAGTGGCAGGAAATATATAGAATGATACTGGAACATGTTTTATACTATAAGGGTCACATCAAAAGGAACCAATTCAAAGCAATTCCCTGTGGCCTAAAATGGGGCAATTTGAGTTTTTAATAAGAATATTAACTGCATTGAATGACTACGTCTTAAATATGTTTAAATCTGTTGTTTATTGTGGCCGTTAAAACTAACTGGTCATATTCGGAAAAGGAACTCAATTCATTAAAACTAACAAAGAAGGAAAGAATTAAGCATTCTCTCCATTTTTTCTACATGAATTTTATCTTGGTAATCAAATAGTAGAAAGGGAAAGTGACTCTTCACACATGGATTCCAGTTAGTAAATTAAGAATTGAAATCCCCGTTTTGAGTCCCTATTCAGTTCCTAGATCTAAGCCTTGAGCAGCAAGAGCTGCTAATACAACAAAGAAGCAACCAGACAGCATGTGCCTCCTGACAACAGGACTCACCACCTGTAGTCTTGCCAAAACACACAAACTAACAAACAGGAATGCAACCCAAGTACCAATTTTCAGGAAACATAGAGGGCAGAGAGACATGTTGCCATCCATCATAATGAATAACCAGCAAAACGCAGATCATAAGACTCTACAGGTCAACAATTCTTTACCAAACACCTTACAAAGGATAAAAGAATTATGAGGTGAAAATTTAGTTTAAAAGACAAATATTAGAATAATTAAACCATAGTACTTCTGGATGCACAATGTGTCGTAAAACTATTTCTTTAAAAAGGGAAGTGATTGCAATAAAAAAATCAAGATGGCGGCTTATTATAGGGAAGAGGGACCTAGTGTGTGAAGGCCTCCATGGGTAGCTGGCAAAGTCCTGTTTCTTGCCCTGGTGGTGGCTGTAAGATTAGTTGCCTTCTGAAAATTCATTGAACTACAATTTGCATTTTTCTTTATTTCTTTTTAATTTTTAAAGAGACAGGGTCTCATTATGTTGCTCAGACTGGTCTTAAACTCCTGGGCTCAGGTGATCCTCCTGCCTTGGCCTCCCAAAATGTTAGGATTACAGGCATTAGCCACCACACTCAGCCTGCATTTTTCTTTCTTTCTTTTTTTTTTTTTTTTAAAGTAAGCAGAGTTTATTTCAGCAAAAACAATTTATGAATCAGGCAGCACTCAGAACCAGAAGAATTTTAGAGAGCTCCACACAGCCATGTGAGCAAGCAGTGTTTATAAACAGCAAAAGGAAGTGACATACAGAATAGCTTTATTGATTATGACTTGATATTTGCCTTATTTGGCCATGGTGTGATGAGGCATTTCCCTTACATTGACATGGTGTGATCAACTTGTGATTGGCCAAAGCTTGACTGAGACTCAGCTACTTGAGACAAAAATATTTTCTTAAGTTAGGTTGCAATTTGCTTTACAGAGGCAGCTTTAGGTCAAATTTAGTTTAATTGAACAGATTTTTATTTATATTATTTAGAAATGTGTTGTTTCATTTCCATGTGATTGGTAAATTTCCTGTTGTCTTTCATTAATAATTACTATCTAATTATAGTTAAAGAACAAACTTTGTATGCTTTTAACTCTTTTTTTTATTAATCAATATTTTTTATTATGGTTTTGTGGGGTACAGTTAAAGGTTAGGTGTACAATTACATTTCATTCAGGCACCCTGTTGATGAGAGGTGTTTCCCCATCCCCAGACAGATATTTGCTACTGTTAATCCCACCCCCCCCATAGTTTCCCAGTACCATCAGGTATTTTCTTATAGTATTACATTGGATGTTCAAGGTCCATAATATGAGTGAGAACATGTGATACTTGGATCTTTGTTTCTGTGAGAGGTCACTCGGTATTATAGACTCTAGTTCCATCCAGGTTGCTGTGAAATTCATGATTTTGTTCTTTTTTATGACTGCGTAGTATTCCATCATGTATATGTGCCACATTTTTTTAATCCAGTCCTCTTTTGATGGTCAGCATGGTTGTTTCCAGGTTCTTGCTATTGTGAACAACGCTGCAATAAACATATGTGTGCAGGTATCGTGTGAAAAAGGAAAACTTCTACACTGTTGGTGGGAGTGTAAATTAGTGCAACCTCTGTGGAAAGCAGTGTGGTGATTCCTAAAAGCTCTAAAAATTGACCTTCCATATGACCCCGAATCCCCCTACTGGGAATATACCCTGAAGAACTCAAATCACTCTATAAAAAAGCCTGCATTTTTCAATGTAAAAAAAAAAATTTTTTTTAAGATGTATGATATACTTAAGGGATAACAGTACTACTGAGGCAGGCATAGTTAACATAGTTTAGAGGCAGTTAGGCATATTTTCTTAGGCATGTCTAATTTAAAATAAGATTAAGTTCTCAGCCATTCTTTCTTATCCGTACATGACCTTCATCCACCAGACCAGGCTTTTTGCTGTTTTCAGCAAAGTACTAAAAGAAAGAGATGAACTCAGGCAAGAATTGACCAGGTGGTCAGCTAAAGTGGAACTAGAAAAAAAATTCAAAGCCCCTTGGGGTTGGAAAAACTGATGGTTTCTATACCACAAATACTAAAAGATAAGATTTGTACGTCAAAAAAGGAGACCAAACCCGATGGCAAAGATAATATCAATGATATTGCCTTGCCACCCAAACCTTATTTCAGACTTCAATGTGTATTCCATGATGGTGAGGCAGATGGGCTGATCCAGGAAAACAGACCTAGAAGATGTCTGGAAAATAATTTAGGAGCTCATGTACTAGTACATGAATGGGAATAGAAACAAGCAAGTCAGATACCTACCAGGTTTTCGAGAAAATTGTAATGCCCAAGAAACCACAAGCTTGAATCTGTAAAATTACCCTCAGACAACAAGCAGAAAGTGGGCCCCAAAAGTTTTACAACTTATAATAACACATTCCAAAATATTCACATCATATGTGGCCATGTAGGGTATTAGCTAGAATATTCTCTAGGAGGGCAGAGCCAAGGGCCACAGAGGAAAATGGGCAAGAAAGCTCCTTGCAGAGAACAGGTCCAAGGTCTTTCAAGACATTTTCTTCCAGGGCTTGGGTGTCTTCACAATACCTGCCCAACAGGATTCCATCATGACTCTGGATCAGGGACTGTTTTAGGAGTTCTTATTGTGGTTAGCATGTCTACTTTGTAGATTGGATAGGCAACTGGAACACAGATCCCTTGTCTTTTAGTTCAAAGGGTTGCTGGACCTTGAGGGATCACAATTGGACAATTTGGGGTTTACTTTCCTGAGGAGTAAGTATGTTTTATGGCAAAGAATGACAGTGGCCAAAGGGATTATCTGCAATAGAGATTGCTTGCTACCTACCAAAAATTCATTCTCTACTCCTTTCTGGGCCCAGTTCTTCTAATGGTTGATTGATGTGGCAAAGCCTTGGATGACCTCTAAATGCCACATAGTTATGTTGGCAGAGCTGTCATCAACCTGTGTCCCTAAATGACTGGATAGGAGAGCTGCCATCAATTCAAATCTTATTATAATGACTTCTTGTCTTTTAAGTCACTGAAATGTGAGTTTTATTTTAACTACTGCTTAGCATACTCTAATACATCACTGTAAAAAGTAACAATGCTTAGGCCAGGTATGGTGGCTCGTGACTGTAATCCCAGCAGTTTGAGAAGCTGGGATGGGAGGATTGCTTGAGCCCAGGAAATCGAGACTAGCCTGGGCAACATAGTGAGACCTCATCTCTACAAAAAATTAGTCAGGCATGGTGATGTGCACCTGCAGTCCTAGCTACTCAAGAGGCTGAGGCAGAAGAATCACCAGAGTCCAGGAAGTCAAGGCTGCAGTGAGCCATGATCCTGCCACTGCACTTAAGCCTGGACAACGGAGACTCCAACCCACCCACCTCCCCCCCAAAAAATGTAGCTATGTCGTTTTTGCAGAATTTGCCCACTTTTCCAAGAAAGGCTACATTTGATCCAAGACATTTGCACTATCCCTCACCATCATCCCTCTTGGCTACATTACAGCCCCTCTTATGACTATCTTGAATAAACACTATCTATCCATTTACTTATTTATTTTTATTTTAAAGATGTGGGGCACAATTCAGGGTTAGGTATACAAATAGTCACTGTACAGTTAAAGTTTGGGCCTCACTTTGGTCCCCACTTCACCTGGATTGAGATCAGATACCCTTACTGAAGTGTGCCCCCTCCTTCTTCCTCTTCCCCTTCACGCCTCTCCCTCCCCTCTCCTCTTCTCCCTTGTGCTCTGCTCTTTCCTCCAACCCCCTGCTGTAGTCTCCCGGCAAAATCCCAGCTCTAGCTTCATCCAACTCTACTTACTCCCACACTCACAGCTTCCTGTGGCGAGTTTCACTTTAAATTCATGACTGCTGATGCAAAACAAGTCCACAGTGCTGTCCAGCACTCTCACTGTATTTTCATGGTTCATTCACTCATCTAGTCTCTTACACAGCTATCTCATACTTTCTCTTCTCTCCTCAAGTCTCCAGTTCCTTTTATTCCTCCTCCTCATTCTCAGCTGATGAATCTGAATTCTACAACAAGAGAATAGAAGCCATGGTGGGGGAAGATTTCCATTGGTTCCCAACACCTCCTCCACTGCCTACCTGCATCTGTTCCTGTGCAGTTTGCTTCCCTCCTGGGTGAATTGTCTGTGCTCCTTTCTAAAGCCAAATCCTCCATATGTGCACTGGGCACGTTTCCTCTCATCTCCTGCAGGACCTCACTCCAACAATTCCTTGTTCCTGCAGCATCAAAATTTTCCTCTTTGCTGAATCTTTTCCAGCAACACACAGAGCATCTTGCAATATATCCCATCTTTTAAAAAAAAACAACAGAAAACTGACTCCACATTATCCTCCAACTACCATCCCATTTCTTTGTTAGCCTTTATAGATCTATTCCTGAAAAATCACCATTTTTCTATATTCACTCTCTGCCTTTCTCTAATCTTGTTCACTCTTGAGCCCCCTCCAGGCAGGTTTTTACCATCTCACTGAAATAGCTTGTATCAAGATTACCAGTGGGCTGGGCACAGTGGCTCATATCTGTAATCCCAATTCTTGGGGAGGATGAAGCAAGAGAATTGCTTGAGCCCAGGAGTTTGAGACCAGGCTGGGCAACATAGTAAGATCTTGTCTCCACAAAAAAAAATTTTAAAAATATTAGCCAGGTAGTATGGTTTAGTCCCAGCTACTGGGAAGGCTGAGGTAGAAGGATCACCTGAGCTCAGGAAGTTGAGGCTACAGTGAGCTGTGATCATGCCACTGCACTCCTGCCTGGACAATAGAGTGCCACCTCAACTAAAAAAAAATTACCAGTGATCTTTATGTTACCAGTGGTCAATTATTAATCTTCATCTTACTCAATCTGTCAGCAGCATTTGATACATTATTCCATGCAGTTCTTTTTTGAAATACTTTATTCTCTTGACTCCCAGGGACTCTTCTTTCTTATCTTTGCCTTCGTTACTGGCCACTCCTCCTCATCTTCCAATCCTTAAATGTCAGAGTACCCCAAGTTCAGTCCCTTATGTTGACTCTTTTCTTTCTATGTACACTCATTCTCTAAACGACTTTGTCAGATTTCATATTTTTAATAGCATATCTATGTAAGTGAATCCTGAATTTCTATTTCTAAGCCAGGTGTCTCCCTTTAATACTGAACTTGCATATCCAACTGCATTCTTGGCTTTTCTACTTGAGTGTCTCATTGTTATTTCAAAATTACTATTCCCCAAAATAAAATTCCTTATTACCTTCACCCTCAAGCCTGCTTAATAAAACTAGCTCCATTTTTTCAGTTATTTAAGCCAAGACCTCCATCATCCTTGACTATTCTCTGTGCTTAGCATTCTACAGCCCATGAATCAGCTCTTGTCTCTACCTCAAGCTAAATTCAAAATCTGACCACTTCTCACCATCTCCATTGCCATCATCTCTCATCTGGATTACTACAATAGTATCCTGTGGCCAAAACTGCTCACCCTACTCCAATATCCTTATTTCCTCCTTCTGTCATAATATAATTTTTATTGGGATATTTGTTCTTCCAAACTGAGATTATACTTTCTAACCAGCCTGGGCAACATAGTAAGATCTTGTCTCCATAAAAAATTTTTTTAAAATATTTAACTTTTTGTGACTTGGTGTAGCCAAGGGAATGTAAGCAGAAATATCTACAGAACTTCTGAGAATTGGCCAGGCAGGGTAGCTCATACCTGTAATCCTAGTGATTTGTGAGGCTAAGATGGGAGAATTGCTTGTACCCAGGATTTGGAGACCAGCCTGAACAACATAGCATCTCTATCAAAAAAAGTTCACAAAATTAGCCAGGCATGGTGGTGCAAGCCTGTAGTCCCAGCTACTTGGGAAGCTAAAGTGGAAGGATCATCTGAGTGCAAACATTTGAGGCTGCACTGAGCCATGATTGTGCTACTACTACACTCTAAGCTGGGTGACAGAGTGAGCCCTTGACTCAAAAAAAATAATAACAAATAAATCTGGGAACATTCCTTAAGAGATACGTCACAGGTACCCTTTGTTGTTTCATCTTTACCTTTCCTTCATCCTGCTTTTTGTACCAAGATGACTCTGTAGATCACAGAAATATACCCTTAAGTTTACTCTTCCCTATTGTACTCATGCCCTGGATGAGTCCTTATAGTAGTGAGCTACTTCCCATAAAATTTCCATCAGGACTCTGTTCTCTTTCCTTGAATGGAGAATGGATGTTGTGTTTATTTAATGTAAACTGCTATGTATACTTAGCTTTAAGAACCAACACCCCCATCCCACCCTGCCCTTTCCTCTTCCTTCGACCCAACTCCATTCCCACTGTTCCCAATGGCCATCCCCCCCTAAATAAAAAGCGTTAAGTTGCTACTGCTAGAAATTGGATGACACAGGCACTCAACAGTTACAGTTCCCTGACTCCATGTTGTCATGTACCTCTCTACTTTAATAATTCATAATATTTGTCTGATTCCTGAAGGCATATGATTAGCAAATAATGGCGTAGGGTGCTTTAGTCCTCCCAAATTTATAGGGGAAAACTCAAAAGATTAAGAAGCATATTGCAACCCCAAGGAATGACTCTTCAATGTGGAATCCAGGCATCAAGAGATAGTCATTCCACATAATAACTTTCTTTTTAAAAATTTTTAATATGGTTTATTATGAGCCAAATGTGAGGAGCCTAGGCCCATGGCATCCATCCTCAGGGACCGCATAGTAACTTTCTATACCCACTGTTCTTAAAGCTGAACAACATCTACCAGATTATTTTACAAAGTCATATGGCTCACTCCTGGAGAGTTGTTTAAATTGGTTCAGAATCCAAGTCTGTTTTCTTTTGAAATGTCAATACGGGTCAACCAGGTTTTGAATATGTACAGAGATTATTGCAAACAAATTAATTTTTCCCAGGAAGGAATATAGACTTGTACCACTGAATGACTATTTTAAACAACTAGAAGGTGGATTACACTATTTGGCTTGCAAATGCTTTATTTAGAAGTTACTAAAGGTATACATTTGAACAATTAACAGTTCAAGTGAAGTTCAAATTCTTCAAAGCAAATAGTTTGTAAGAGGTTTTTATAGAGGTTGGTAGCGTTCTGTTACATATTTATGTTGAGTTCTCAGTAAAGTGTTGGTGTTTACATGTTAGTTTACCTTGCCTTTATACGTTTTTTCAAAAAAAGATTATTGGAAAATGACCATAAAAACTGCTTTGAATGGAGGGCATGGACTTTTCCTCTTAGCAGTTTTTCCAGGATTAGAATTATTATAAAACAATTTCATTAATTCATTCATCAAACTCATGCAACAAACACTTATCTGGTAATGTTGGTCACTGTGCTAGGTACTAAATTTACAGCTGTAAACACAAGAGCAAAGTCTGAGCTCTTATAAAGATTACAGTCTGACTGGAGGAGAGAGAATTAGCAAGTAAACGTAGCATGTATGGACTATAAAGAAAAATGTTAGCAAAGCAGACAGGGATAAAGTTTTATCCACATTTGTATCACCAGCATCTGGGGCTTGCAACGTGGATTAAAATAATAAATGGATTAATGACCTAATATAAATTCTACCAGCAGAATCTCTGATCAGATGGAATGTTTGCTCCCTAGACCATGATGGTGTAGGGATGCATGTTTTTTATTCTTTCTTCCACAAACTGTGGCTTTGTCATGCATCAGTTGCAGGTAGTTTCCTAGGAAGAACTTTGGGAAATAAAGCCTCTGTTTTGACCTCTGCCTTCTGGCACACAGGGAGCTACAAAGAAACTTCACCTCTTCTAAAGTGCTGGGATTCTTGTAAAATTGGGAAATTCCCCAGTTTGATACTCTGTGTTACCTAAAGCAAGTTAAACCTCAATTTGGATCAAAGGTTGCCTTGTTGGAAAACGAGTCTATGAGTTGAAGTCTTTTCTGATAAGCTTTTTTTTTGGCCCTTAGTTTCCTTAAAGGAGAAGTCATCATTGCCCAGGGGATTCTTTTATTTTCCCCTAGTTCGTTTATCTATCTAGTCTTTTAGGGTAATTTATAATTGCCTCATGGAACAACATCAGCCCTTCTTGTTTCCAGATACTGTGTAGTATCAGCAGAGTTGAGTTGGGTCTTCTCTCTCTCAACAGTTCCAGGAAGATGGTATCTTTACCTGTAAACCTGGTTTATCATGGGCAGAAACTGAAATAGACATGCCCAAAGGCTGAACCCAACATCTCTGTGGAAAGCACAAAAAGCAATATAAGTAATATCACCTTTAGCCTTGTTAAGAACTCTGACAAGTCCTTTCCAGACCACAGTCCCTTTAATATTAGAGCATGTAGTGACCCACCCCAAGTCGACTCAGGAAGTATGAGTCAGCCAGGATGGGAGTCAGAGGGTGAGAGAAGAATGGGGGTGACCTAGTTCATGCCAAATCACAGACAGGACAAGATGGTAAAGTCAAAAAAGTTGCTCACGACTGCATTATGTGGGCCTGGGCATTATTGCCTCCTTCCTCCATTAAATACCATTACTTGGTATTTTATTTTATTTTTTTATTTATTATTTTTTTGAGTCAGGGTCTCACTCTGTCACCCGGATTGGAGTGCAGTGGTGTAGTCACAGTTTGCCACAACTTTGAAAACCTCCTGGGCTCAAGTGACCCTCCTCCCTTATCCTCCAGAGTAGCTGGGACTAAATGCACATGACACCAGGACTGGTTTATTTATTTTTGTTTGTTTGTTTGTTTGATTGATTGATTGTTTATAGAGATGGGAGCTCACTATGTTGCCCAGACTGGTCTTGAACTCCTGGACTCAAGCAGTCCTTCTGCCTCAGCCTCCCAAAGTGCTAGGATGACAGGCATGAGCTACCATGCCCAGCCAATAACATGACTAATTATATTTTATTACTGTAATAGTATAAAAGTGACTATAACCATAACTGGATTCAATATGTATAGATTCAGTGTGATTATAGGTTTTTTTCTTACTATAAAATAAATGAAAATCAAACATGTTTGTGAGCCCTAGGCCCTGTGCCTCCTGTGCCCAATGGAGAAGTTGGTCCTGAAGGTAGTGCCTTTGTGCTTTTACCCCTCTTTGGGACACTAGTCTTTACATACAAATATCTCTGGCACAGGATATCTATCTTTCTGCTTCCCTTGCCCGCTAACCTGGTTGAAACACCTTGGCCAGCAACAGAATTAGGAGGGATGTGATGGCCAGTGGACTTTTCGTCTCCACTTTCTCATTGTCCACTTGGGACGGGCATCCACAGCCACTTTTCCCATGGAACGGCCCCTGTAAGGTCATCAGTGACTTGATTGCCAAACTCATGGATGGTGGTTGATCCACATACATTAGCCCTTTCTGTTGCATTTGACACCATTGTTCACTTAACCAGTTTTGGAGGCATAACTATCAAGTAACAGAATTCCAGTCCTTTGAGGGCTTTTTGTCTAGTAGGAGACAGATAAATGAACAGCTAATTCAATACTTTGGGAATCTTATAGAAGTCCAAGGGCTCCTGACTGGAACTTGAGAAGTCAAGAAACACCTCCTGAAGCAGATTGCACTTGACCTGAAAGATGATTGGAATGTAGCCTGGTAAGGGGAGAGAGGAGTATTCTAGGTGGAAAAATCAACATGCACACAGCCCTGGTATAAGAGGAACAACTGCACACTGTGGAAATAGAAAGTCACTCTACACAACTATAGTCTAGACGTGCATATGCTGTGCTGGGGCATGCTATGAGCATGTTGCTTTGCTTTTTTTTTTAATTTTTTTTGAGTTGCAGTCTCACTCTGTTATCCAGACTAGAGTGCAGTGGCATGCTCACGGCTACCACAGCCTCAATCTGCTGGACCCAGGCAATCCTTCTGCCTCAGCTTTCCAAGTAGTTGGAACCACTGGCACATGCTACCACACCTGGCTAATTTTTTGGTTTATTGTAGAGACAAGGTCTTGCCAAGTTGCCCAGGCTTGTCTCAAATCCCTGGGCTCAAGCAATCCTCTCACCTCCACCTCCCAAAGTTTTAGGATTACAGGCGTGAGTCACCACACCTGACAAGCATGTTGATATTTTATAAAGATGACGATGGTGTCAGTATGGAGAATGAATTGGGTTGGGGTGACACTGGGATCAGAGAGAGCCACCAGAAGCCCGTGGAAGGGAGGCTGTGGCCAGAATCTGGGCAGGACCTGGTGATGTTCTGAACTAGGGAAGCAGCAGAGAGGAAGGAGAGAAGTAAACAGATTGAAAAATCTCCTCGACAGGACTCGGGGATAGATTGGATTTGGGGGCACAGGGGAAAACAAAATCAAGGGTGATAATTGTATTTGGGCTCTTGGTGGTATAAAATAGAATCTTCTTTGCTAGTGTAGCAGAAAGGTGTTTGTTAGCAGACATCGGGCAGCAACACATTCTTTGGGAGGGGCAGAAAGTTCAGTTTAGAAGACTCACAACAAAGAACAAAGTCCAGAGTAGTCCAGAGCAAGCCCAGCCACACACCTCGGAACTGTTGGGGCAGAATCCTGTTGCTTGTTGCTTGGTTCCTATGGGACCAGGAATGGAACCCCAGATGCTTTAACAGCCACCTCAGAAGAACTAGATGCCTATACATTCGCCATCTCCACAAGAGACTACCTCCCCTAGACCAGTGGCAAACCATGTCCTTCACTTCTACCAGTGAAGGTGCAAATGCTTGACCAAACCTGGGTCCCATGTTGAACCGAGGAACAGAGGAGCTTGGAAAACATAGTTCCTAGCTTTCCACTGAGACAACTACAGAGGAGTTGGGATGGGTGCAGACTGAGTCCCCCAGAGCAACAGTCCCCAGCTTTTTTGGTATCAGGGACTGGTTTCGTGGAAGACAATTTTTCCAGGGAGGACAGGGAAAGGAAGGGGAGAGTGAGTGGAGAAGACCATAGATCCTTCGCATGTTCAGTTCACAGTCAGCTTTGTGTTCCAAGAAGGTATCATCCATGAAGCAGAAAACAAGCCCTCACCAGAAGCTGAATCTGCTGGAATCTTGAACTTGGACTTCTCAGGCTCCAGAACTGTAAGCAATACATTTCTGTTGTTTATAAATTACCTAAGATTTGAAGTTGGGTCTTGCTGACTCCATAGCCCAGCTCTTTCTGCACCATCAGGCTGTCCCAAAACTCTCCTCTGTCCTGATCTTCCCTGGAAAGACTGCAGACGTGGGGCACATGTAAGGATTTGCTACATAAGTATATTGGATAAGGGTGAGGTTTGGCTTTTGATGAGCCCTCCCCCCTCCAGTGGTGGGGTTGGTACTCAATGGGTGATTTGGTGTTCCTTATCCTCCCTCCTTCCCTCTCTCTTATTAGCAGTGCACAGCAACTGCTGTTCCCATCCTTGTGCCTGTGTGCCCAGTGTTTAGTGCCCACTTATGAGTGAGAAATCTATCATTTGGATTTTTGTTTCTGTAACAGTTCACTTAAATGACAGCATACTGAACTCTCCAATAAGAGATCTATTCTTCATTGAAAAGGCTAAAATTACAATGATGACATGTCTGGCTTTAGGGCCAGGCAACTATTTTCTGGGTGTCTTTCCTGAGTAATTTTAATCACACACCATCAGGGCCATCTAAATATGAAAGTCCCTTTTTTTAATTGTACAGTTCTGAGAAAAACCAGTGACCAAGTAGTGCTTTCAAAAAGAAGACTGAGATGTTCACGCTTGCTGAGTAACCCATGTCCACAAGGCTCTCAACCTCCCTGGCACATAAACCTTCCACAGCTAACCTAGATGTCACCTACCAAGCCTGCCCTGCATGCTTCTTTTTTTTTTTACTGAAAGTTACACAACTAGGCACAGTGGGCTTTGGGAGGCCATGGTGGGAGGATTGCTTGAGCCCATGAGTTCAAGACCAGCTGAGGTAACATAGAAAGAACTTGCCTCTACAAAAAAAAAAAAAAAAAAATCCTAAAATAAGCTGGTCATGGTAGCATGTACTTTTAATCCCAGCTACTCAGGAGGCTGAGGTGGAAGGATCACCTGAGCTGAAGTGGTCAAGGCTACAGTGAGCCATGATTGTGCCACTGCACTCCTACCTGGGCAACAGAGTGAGACCCTGACTCAAAAAAAAAAAAGTTTCACACATGCACACAACAGAGAAAATAGTGTGACCAGCCCCTATGTGCTATCACAGAAATGATCTGCATTTTGCCTTTCTTGTTGTCCAGGGTTCTTTACTCTGCCTTGACACACGTTCCTTCCTCTGGGCTTGCCTCAATTTCTGTTTTCTGCTCTGTGAACCTCATCCTCTGACTCAGCAGCCTCTCATGCTGATGATTCCACATGTACACAAACTCCCTCCTTCTACCCGACTTTTCTCCAAGCACCTGAAATAGACTTTACCATGTGTCTCCATCTTCCCAATCCTGCCTTTCTCATCCACCAAGTAAAATGGTATCATTGGACCAGAAGATCATTTTCTACAACAAAATCAACAAAATTCTAAGATGAATTTTGGATGTTTTATATTTTGGCTTTTGGCTCCAGAAAAGTGCTGGCTGTAAGAATGATTTTAACTGAATGCCTGAGAGTTAGGACTTGTTCTTTTGCAATTAAAACTCATTTGCTGGACTTCTTCTGGAAGCCTCTCCCAACAGCATGAAGTCTCTGCCCTGTTGGCCAAGCACCGGTGTCCATCTCCTCTGCAGCATTTGGTCCTCTCAATGGCATTCATGTCTGTTTCCCACCAGATGCACCTGTGAAATTGTTTTCTTATCTCTGCTTACTGCTTAAGTCTTCCAAAGCCAAATCCTCTTTTGGAGTCTGACATAGGTAATAAGGACACCTAATGTGATTTGAGTCCCTAATCTGGACTCAAAATGGGGTGTGTTTTGTTAGAGAAATGTTCTTACTTCAGACTAGGAACTTACTTTACAGCAGAGAACATACCACAGCGAGCGCCCAGGCTGAGATCCACTGATCCTATCATATACCACACCACCCAGAGCTACAGGACAGCTTGCTCTTTGAATGCACAGCTGAGGTACCAGATTAGGGATAATACCCTGTGAGGTGGGTGCCATTCTCCAGGATGTCATGTGCATCCTAATGACCATTATATGGAAGTAGTCCACAATACTTAAAACACGTGGGTCTGAGTACCAAGGAAGAGAAGTAGGTGTGACCTTGCTTTCCATAACAACCGGTGATCTACTGTGAAATGTGTGCTTTGTGTCTCAGTTGTCCAAGGCAGCGCTCAATTGGCTTCCTCCCTCTCCTGTGTTATTGCCTCATCCCTCATTAAACTCCTGAGATTACCGCCCAATAAACTCATTGTACCTGAGTTCTTGTTGCAGAGTGTGTTCCGGGGAGACCCATGCTAAGGTATGGGTGTCGTTTTAGTACTTACCTCATAGGTTATGAGGAGGAACAAATAAGAGATTATACCAAGCATCATGTCTGGCTTTGAGTAAGTTCTTGGTAAATGTCAGTTATCATTGTCGTCATCATCATCATCATCATTTCTCTTGAAAAGAACGCTAGGACTGGGCTTGTTCAAATTTCTAAGAAAGGCAACATTAACACACTAGGCTTACTCCTTCTGTGTCTTCCTTCCAAGGTGTAAACTATTGATAATATTAACAGCTATCATTTGTCTACTGAGCAGCTAGGTATTATACGAGGTACTGCGCAGCTGCTCTGTATACATTTTTGTAGCACAATGTTGTTTCAATGACCTTACCAGACTGCAAGAACCGGGAGTATAATTCTAATTCTAATAATACTAGACAACCTATGTTGAGATTTTACTATAAAATAGGGTCGTCTTTTAAGTGTTTCACGTGTATGTAGTCATGTAGTATCTTGCCATTTTAGGTGAGAAAATAGGCTTACAGAGAGGGAGTGATTTTTTCATGGCTGCACAGCCTGAACAAGCAGGAATCTGGATCAGAATGCAGACCTGGTTTGCTCTTTTTACTAGACCTTCTCATCATTACTCGTATTTCTCTAGATGGGATTGTGCATCTGTGTGATTTAAACTTTTTAGGGCCCGTGCATGGTGACTCATACCTGTAATCCCAACAATTTGGGAGGCAAAGACCGGTGGATTGCTTGAGTCCAGGAGTTCAAGACCAACCTGGGCAACCTAACAAGACCTCATCTCTACAAAAAATCAAACATGTTGGGCATGTTGATATGCCTATAGTCCCAGCTACTTGGGAGACTGACACAGAAAGAGCACCTGAGCCCAGGAGGTTGAGGCTACAGTGAGCCATGATTGTGCCACTGCACTCTAGCCTGGGAAATTTAGTGAGACTCCAAATAAATAAATAAAATTTAAAGTAAAATTTTCAGGGTAATAAAACATTGTCTTTCACAGGAGTTGAAAAGAAGACTACCATTCAACCCAAACAAGCAAAGTTCACGGGAAATCCAACACTGTGACAATAATTTTAAGAAACAAGAAGACATGAGTCATAGTCCAAAATAGAAAGAATAAAGCTTATGCCAAAATATTCTCTCATGATTTAAATAGATACAAGGACTTTGTTCAACGACAGTGGATATGACAGGGAGATTCTGCACTGCAAGTTGGGATACCTGCAGAAAAATGGACATCCTAGACACATTGGAATGATTATTTTAAATAAGCTTCTAAAAGACAGAGATGCATGTCTATTTAATAAATTCTTTTATTTTGCTCTTAGAAAAAAATCATACTTCACCATTAATAATCATAATACTATATCCATGGAGTGATCAGCTTTGCTTCCCATTCAGCAAGGAAAGAAACTAAGAGACCCTCAAGCAACTTGTTATGGTTCACCCTACAAGATAGAAGTTAGCAAAGGATTTCTAACACAGAATCTATTCCACTAATCAACAGGCTAACTTTCATGCAGGCCCGATGCAATGTTGATATCCCAAATTATTCATTATTTAAGTATGACCCAAAAGTAATACCATATACTTCCACAGGTATCTCCTCTGATTGTTCTCAGATAGAGTAGGGATGACCCTTGCTTGGTACATCCTGGTGGTCCAGGATCTTAAGAATGGACTTCTCTTCAAACAACACCCCAGAATCAGTCTACTTCACAGTTCTGTTGAAAACACCATGGTCCTGTAGTTAAGAAGAAATGGTCCAAGTAGTATTCTAACCACCTCTCTCTGTAGAGTCAGCAGGTTTGCCTAGACTTTTCTACCACAATCTAGATCGACACCTCTTACCTTGAATAGAAAACCATCATGAACAATATGAAAGTTTTAGGGTCCCTGTTGTTCTTTCCTTGGCCATTAAGAATGCTAACAAAGAACTTGCACCATAATCCCAACTGCAAGCGTCAGAAAACTTACTGTGAAGCCCTCAAACATATAAGAAGGTGGTTGCAGAAATCCCAGGAGTGTTTTATCCACCCACCCCTTTTTCCTTTCTAAGTTGTTGATTAATAACTTGATTCCATTCATAGATTTTCTACCTCCCAAGAAACAAAAATGGTAAAACAAGCATTCTTTCATATATGTCTGATATGGTTTTTAAGCTCCATGGGGCTTAAATAGGAAGGATTTAAATTAACAGACAATCTTGTGAGTTAGTATTTGCTGGAAACAGGGTTGCTGATCTGCTGGCCACTGTTTGAATTAGATCTCTTGGTTGAGTGCTTCCTTTAAATGCTATCCCAGTGTTTTGCTAAGTCATCGAACACACCTGGGTTTCATCAGCTTTATTCAGACAGAAATACTTCCTTTAGTTTCAATTTAGTGTGAGGTCCTTGGTCATAAGGAGACTTTTTCCACAACTTGTAAAAAAGCAGAACTGTTGTTGACAACATTTTCAATGTCTTTCATCTAAGAATACATGTAGTTAATTACTCTTAGGATTTAGGGTCAGGAAAACATTTCCCAGTCACAAATGCATTTACAATGAAACCAAAGTGTTTCACTTAGTTTATAAAAAGATGAGAATGAAATGAAATCAGTAAGCATTTTTGTTTCCCTTAAAACAATTATTTTCCTGATCTCCTGAGCGATTTTCTATTTTCATTTTATTTTTATTTAACTGCTTTGTATATATTTTATATGTAAGGGAGATGTTTCCATGGCATGTGTATGTTTTTGTAAGTTTTTACAAATCCTTTTATAAATGATACATAAATAAACTATTTAGATTCTATATGTAGAAGATAGCACACCATAAAAACTCCAGAGGCGGTGGAAGGAGACTATTCATCCAGATCTCTTGAGCTAACATCAGGTAAAGTCATGATGGAGGTGAAGATGTTCTGAATCCTAGTATTCCCTATGCCCCTCTGATTATCTGTTGCAGTATGACAAATTACATCCAAATAATGGTTTAAAAACAACAATCAATCATTTCTTTTACTCATGAATCTGAGAGTTGAACAGGATCAGCTAGTCAGTGGTTCCCAAATACGGAGAACTATTTTATCCCCAGGAGACATTTGGAAATGTCTAGAGACATTACCTGGTAATAAAGAAGTGACACCATCGAATAAAGTGGAAGCCAACTAAAAAACAAGACTGAAACAACATTCAAAGTCTTAAAATGTCCAAGATGTCAAGCTTTCTTTTTTTTTCATTTTTTATTTTAAAGATGTGAGGTACGATTCAGGGATAGGTACACAAGTGTTCATTATGCAGGTATCCTTGCCGATGAAGTGTGTCACCCTCTCCCCTGGCAGTTTCCCACTACTGCCAATCCCTTTCTTACAGTATTATGATACTTGTTCAAGGTCTGCTTATGAGTGAGAACATGTGGTACTCAGTTCTTTGTTTCTGTGATAGAGCACTCAGTATGGACTCTAAGTCCATCCAAGTTGCTGCAAAGTTCATAATTTTGTCCTTTTTAATGGCTGTGTAATATTTCATCATGTATATGTACCACATTTTAAAAAATCTAGTCCTCTTTCAATAGGCAGTACTGTTAGTTCCATGTTTTTGCTATTGTGAATGCTTCAATAAGCAGGTATGTGCAGGTATCTTTATCACAGTGATTTGAGCTCCTCTAGGTATATTCCCAATAGGGGGATTGCAGGGGCATATGGAAGGTCAATTTTTAGATCTTTTAGGAATTGTCAAACTGTTTTCCATAGAAACTGTACTGGTTTACACTCCCACCAACTGTGTAGAAGTATTCCCTTTTCCCCACATCCTCTCTAGCATCTGTTGTTTTTGAATTATTGATGATGGCCATCCTGACTGGACTGAGGTGGTATTTCAGTGTGGTTTTAATTTGCATTTTTTTGATGATTAGTGAGGCCGACCATTTTTTCATGAATCTGTTGGCTGCTCATATGTCTTCTTTTGAGAAGTGTCTATTCATGTCTTTTGCCCACTTTGTAATGGAGCTGTTTGCTTTTTCTTTTCAGCACATTTGAATTCCTTATAGATGCTAAATGTTAGGCCTCTGTCAGATATACAGTTGGCAAATATTTTTTCCAAGTCTGTGGGCTATTGTCTCATTCTCTTGATGGTTTCTTTTGCTTTGCTGAAGCTTTTCAGGTTGATGAGGTCCCACTTGTTTACCTTATCTCTTATAGCATGGGCACATGGGGTGTTGATCAGGAATTGGTTGCCAGTTCCAATTTCCATAAGGATGTCTCCTGCATTTTCTAAGGTTCTTATAGTTTGAAGTTATACGTTCAAGTATTTGATCAATTTAGAGTTGATTTTTGTGTATGGGGATAGGTAGGGGTCTTGTTTTAATTTTCTGCATGTACTCAGCTAGTTTTCCCAGCACCAGTTACTGAATAGGTTCTCCACTTCCCAGGGATTCATGGGTGGAGGCTTTGTTGAAGTGTGTTGAGAAATTGAGGTTTTGCTGCTGGAATCTCTATCTGTTGTTCCATTGGTCTATATGCCCATCCTTGTACCAATACCAAGCTGTTTTGATTATTGCAGTTTTATAATAAAGTTTAAAGCCTGGGAGTGTGATACCTCCCACTTTGTTGGTGTTTTGTTTTGGGGGGTTTTTTTGGTTTGGGGTTTGCTTTTGTTTTTTTTGCTGAGGATTGTTATGGTTACTTGTGGTCATTTATGTTTCCATATGAATTCCTATATTGTCATTTCCAGGTCTGAGAAGAATGCTGCTGGTAATTTAATGGATATTGCATTAAATCTGTAGATTACCTGAGGTAGGATGGACATCGTAACAATGTTGATTCTTCCAGTCTATGCTCATGGAATATTTTTCCATTTGTTTGTGTCATCTTTGATTTCTTTGAGCAGTGTTTTGTAGTTGTCATGTAAAGGTCTTTCACTTATCTGGTTAGGAAGATGCCAGAGTCTTTCTTTTCTTTTCCTTTCTGTGTGTGTGTGTGTGTGTGTGTGTGTGTGTGTGTGTGTGTGTGTGTGTGTGTGTGTGTTGTGAATGGGACTGTGCTTTTTATTTAGGTTTCTGTTTGTTTATTATTGGTGTATAGGAATGTGATTGCCTTTTGCACATTTATTTTATAACCTGAGACTTTGCCAAAGCCCTTTATCAGTGCAAGGTTTTTGACAGATTCTCTTGGGTTTTCAAGGTATAGAATCTGTCATCTGCAAAGAGGGATAACTTAACTTCTTCTTTTCCTATTTGGATACCCCTGATTTCCTTCTCTTGTCTGATTGCTCTAGCTAGGACTTCCAATACTATGTTGAATAGGAGGGGTGAGAGTAGGCATCCTTGTCTTGTTCCAATTTTCAGGGGAACAGTTCCAATTTCTGTCTGTTTAGCAGTATGTTGTCTGGGTTTCTCATAGATGTCTCTTATTATTTTGAGTTATGTTCCATCTATGCTTAGATGTTCAAAGTTTTTTATCAAGAAGGGGTGCTGGATTTTATCGAACGCTTTTTCCATGTCTAATGATATAATCATATGGTTTTTGTTTTTATATCTGTTGATATATTTAATTACGTTTATGGTCTTGTGGATGTTGAACCAGCCTTGCATCTCAGGAATGAAGCCAATTTGGTCATGGTGGATAATTTTTGAGACAAACTGTTGAATTTGGTGTGCTAGAATCTTGTTGAGAATTTTAGTATCTATGTTCATTGAGGATATTGGCCTGTAGTTCTCTTTCTTTGTTGGATATTCACCTGGTTTGGGTATCAATGTGAAGTTAGCTTTATAAAATGATTTGTGGAGAATTCCATTTTTCTTGATTGCCTGAAATACTTTCAATAGGATTGGTATCAGTTCTTCCTTACATGTTTTATAGAATTCTGCTGGAAAGCCATCTGGGCCAGGACTTTGTTTTTTTTTTTTTTTTTTGGTGGATAGTTTTCTTATGACATAGCTGATTTCCTGGGTTGTTATTGGCATAATTAGGGTCTTGATTTCTTCTTGTTTCAACATGAGAGGGTAGTGTGATGTCAGAAAAATCCTCCATTACACTTAGGTTTTCAAGTTTGTTTCCATATAATTGTACATAGTAATCTACAGTAATCTTCTGTATTTCTTCAGGATCAGTTGTGACTTGATTTTTGCATTTCTGATTGTGTTTATTTGAGCTTTTTCTCTCTTTTTCTTGGTCATTCTAGCTAATGGGTTATCAATCTTGTCTATCCTTTCAAAGAAAGAGTTTTTTTGGTTCATTGATTTTTTTGCATTATATTTTTGTCTTTTAATATCTTGTATTTGGGTTTTTATGTTGGTGATGTGGATACTTCTGCTGAAGTTAAGGCTTTGGTGGTCTTGTTTTTCCAGCTTTCTTAGGCTACTAACTTGTGATCTTTCCATTTACTTCATGTGTGTTCACAGAGATATGAATTCCCCTCTTGGTACTGCTTTAATGGCATCCCAGAGATTTTGGTAAACTATTTCTTAATTTTCATTTGTTTCTGGGAATCTTTTAATTTCTGTTTCAATCTCTAGATTGACTTAAGAGTTGTTCAGCATCATACTATTTAGTGTCCCTGTTTTTGTGGGTTTTAGTGGACCTTTGTTGATGTTGATATTTATTTTCATTGCACTGAGGTTGGAGAAGGTGCAAGACAGTATTTCAGTCTTATGAAATTTGTTTACATTTGATTTATGGCTGAGGAGGTGGCTGATTTTAGAGTATGTTCCATGTGGTGATGAGTAGAATGCATATTCTGTGGTTGTTGGGTGGAGTGGTCTGTAGGTATCAATTAAGTCCATTTGGTCACACATCATGGTAATGTTCTGGATATCCTTGTTGATTTTTTATCTTGATGATCTGTCTAAGGTTGTGAGTGGGGTATTTAAGTAGCCCGCTATGATAGTGTTAGAGTCGATATCTTTTTTGGTTTACCTAGAAGCTGCTTTATGAAAGTTGGTGCTCCTATGTTGGTGCATATATGTTTAGGATGGATATTTCTTGTTGATGAATTGAACCTTTTATCATTATATCATGACCTTCCATATCATTTTTAATTTTTGATAGCATAAAGGGCATTTTGTCTGATATTAAAATTGCAACTCCTGTTTTCTTTTGTGTTCCATTTACCTGAAAATTTGTTTTTCATCCTCTTACTTTGAGTCTGTGAGTGTCCTTTCTGGTGAGATGAGTCTCCTGGAGAAAACATATTGTTACATCATGATACTTTATTCAATTTGCCATTCTATATCTTTTCAACGGTGCATTTAGTCCATTCCCATTCAAGCTAATTATTGAGATGTAAAAGTATATTCCTGTCATGAGGTTCTTAAAGAGTTTTTTTGTTGTTGCTGCTGTTTGTTTGTTTATTTATTGTTTTTTCTTTTTATTTTGGGGTTGATTTATGTGTGTTTTTAATCTTTTTCCTGCATTCCTGGGAAGGGTGTGGTCTTTTTTATTTCCTCTGTGTTTAATATTTTCCAAGTGTTTTTTGTAGAGTTGTTTGGAGGTGGAATAAATTCTTAGGGATTGAATGTCTAGGAAGGATCTTAACTCTCTATTGCTGATTTAACTTAGCTGGGTAGATAATTCTTGGTTGCTATTGTTTATTTTTGAGTACTTTGAAGATTGGACTCCAACCTTTTCTAGTCTGAAGTGTTTCTATTGATAAGTCTGCTGCTGTTCTAACTGATCTTCCTGGGTAGGTAGTCTGACCTTCCTCTCTTGCTGCCTTTAGGATTTTCTCTTTTATACCTACTTTGTGTAAGCAAATTACTATGTGTCTAGGGGCTTGTTTTCTCATTTGTTGTCTTGCAGGGGTTCTCTGAATCTCTCGTGTTTGAATGGTCACATCTCTGATGAGATAAGGGAAGTCTTCTTGAATAATTCCAGGAAATGTTTGTCCCAGGGTGGTGTCTGTCTCTCTATCTGCCTCAGGACTTCAAATTAATCTGAGGTTTGGCCTCTTGATATAATCACTCATCTCCTGAGGTTTTGTTCTATCTTTTTAGGCATCTTTTCTATGTTTTTAACAGTTTGAGTTAGTTCCATATTTTGGTCCTCAAGCTCAGAGATTCTTTTTCCTGCTTGGTTAAATCTGTTTTCCATGCTTATCAATTTACTATTTATTTCATTTACTGTATTCTTTATTACTGTTACCTCAGTTATCAACTCCATCATTCTTTTCTCTTTTCCCTCCTCATTACTGTTTATTCTCTCTATTAATATCTTGATATCTGAGTTTGTAGTTTGAGACCAGTCATTCTGGAGGCTCTTCATTGTTTGAGTTCCGAAGTCTGTATTCTTTTGTTGCCCTCCCAGTCTGTATGAGACCCATGTTCTTCCTTTGGTTTTTCTTCATTTACGTAGGTTTTCTTTCCCCACTTTTTTACCTCTTCTTTAATTTGTTATTCAGTGATGGGGGGCATAGCTTTTACTTCTGTTTGCTCAATCTCATTCTTTCATATGTAGATCCTCTGACTTTGTTCAGTTTTGAAGCTGGGCTGAGGGTGGGGGCTGTGGTTTTTGCAGTTTTGAGATTTAGTTAAGGAGGAGCTGTGATTCAGAAGCTATCTGCAGATTCCAGTATCCACTGACAGGTGTGTGGGCCCCTTGGAGCCCACTTCCCACCACCTTACAATCTGTCCATGCAGTGGTTGTGAATGCTTGCTGCCTGAAAGCAAAATGAGATAAGAAAAAGGAAAATAATGGAAAAAGGAAGGAGGAAGATAAAAGGAAAGTGGAGAGAGGAGAAGAAAAGGGAAAACAGGCATACCAACAAGCAAATAAACAGAAGAAACAAACAAAGACAGTAAAAACAAAAAAACAAAACCATACTGGCAACCATCCAAATAAACAAAAACCCCCTGTTGATATGCTCACCCTCAGAACATCTAAAAAAAATTTAAAATAACAGAAACAAAGCAAGTACAAAAACATAAACAAAAACAGAAAGAAAGAGAGAAGAAACTAAAGCAAAGGCAAACAAGCAAAAAAAAAAAACTCACTCTGTAGCCATTTCTGTAACTTCAGGTTCCTTTTGACTGCCACCACCAATTTAAGGAATGACTCTGGTCTCCAGCCCATCCCCTTTGCTCTCAGTGCAGGTCAATAAGGTTGTTCTCAGCATGGGTCAGATGCCACACAGACTACCATGGGAGGAGGATGGATCAGATCTGGACTCACCCAACTCATCTGCTGCCACTACTGTCAAGTCTCCCACTCATATATGATAGGTCTGTGCCAGCTCCAGCATGGGGGGAGGCATCTGTCTCTCTGAGACCAATAAAAGGACAGCCTCTGGTCCCAGGCTGTAGGCAGAGTTGTGCAGGGCAATGCAGGTCTCTTCCCAGTCCCAGGATAGAGAAGATGGTGCCAGTTAGTGTCTCCTCACTGGTAGTGGGGTTCTGTTCCAGATTTCCATGTCCTGCCTTCTCCACTGTTTACTCTTGCCCAGTCTGCTGCCACTGGTGATGATGTGGGCCAAGTGCCAGGTGGTGAGGAGCAGCTGTTCCCTGCTACTTCCTCTCAAGAGAGCCCCAAGAACAGCAGATGATCCTGCACATTGGGGGCTCCAATCTCAGGGCGGTGGTGGGTTGCAGTCACCTCCAGAGGAGAGCCCCAGGTGCATGAACCTTAGTCTCCCCTCAGAGGGACTTTCACTCACCCACCAGCACACACCCACTCACATAGAGAGCCTTTATGGACAATCACTTTTGAGGAGACTCTCACAGTCCAGCTTGTTCCATTGCCATCTTGCCTCTCTCCAAAAAGTTTGAAATCAAGCTTTCAGTAGAAAATCACTTATGCCAAGAACTGAGAAGATCTAGAACCAAATGAGAAGAAACAACCAACAGAGGTAACAACAAGATGACACAGATGCTAGAATGATCTGATAAGGATTATAAATCAGCCATCACAAAAATGTTTCAGTGTAATGCAAATATGAAAACAGTTGAGATTGGTGAAAAAATAGAAAGTCTCATCAAAGAAATAAAAGATATAAAGAAGAACAAAATGATTATTTTGGAACTAAAAAAAATTAAAAGTGAAATGTATGGGCTTAAGAGAAGAATAAAGGGGACAAAGGAAAGAATCAGTGAAATTGAAGATACTCAGTTTGGACAACAGAGGGAAAACATATTGAAAAGATGACCAGAGTATTAGAAACATGTGGGACTATAACAAATCCCTAAAGGAGCAGTAGAGAAGGTGGGGACTGAAAAATTTCCAAATTTGGCAAAAAACATAAACACTACAGATTTAAGAAGCAAAGTGCTCTCAAACAAGATAAAATCAGAGAAATCCACACCAAGACATATCAGAGTCAAACTTCTGAAAACTAAAGACAAATAATAAATTTTTAAAACAGCCAGAGATAAATAACATATTACTGTATCAACAAGTGAAAAAAGCAATGGAAACAACAGTGGATTTCTCACCAGAAACCATGGAGACCAGAAGAAAGTGCTACAGTTTTTCAGATACTGAAAAAAATAGTCAGTCCAGAATTTTACATCTTGCAAAAATATTCTCCAAAAATGAAGGCAAAATCAAGATATTTTCAGATAAAAGAAAGCCATGACAAAGCAAGAAAATGTGTCCCCAACAGACCTACCCTAGAGGAATAAGGTAGCCCTTCTAAAAGAATTGCTAACGGAAGTTCTCTAAACACAAAACAAATTATTTTTTTAAAAGTGTTACAGAAGAGACGGGGCAAGATGGCGACGGCATAGGTGAACTTGTGAGATTCTCTGAACGTGAGTTCCCAAAAAGGCTATCACTTCGCTACCCCCATCCCCCAGCCCACCACCAACCGCGCTGGGGGCAGGCCCGGGAACTTCAGTCCCACTCAAGGCCAGATATTGCGCCCCCGCCCCCACTGCTGCCGTTCTACTCGTGTGTGGAAGTCTCCGGTCCCAGCCCCCTCCAGATCCCTCCCCGGCTGCATTGTCTCCAGCCCGGGCACCCGGCATCAAGCCGCCGGTCACACAGGGAGGCTCTGGGCACCCGCCCCTCAGAGACGCTGGTTCCATTTCTGGCTGAAGTCCTCTGTTGGGTCCCAGCGCCACTCTCGCTGTCTAGAGCCTGCCCTTTGGAACTTTGGAGCTCTGGAACTCCGGGTCCACCCTGGCTGAGGCACTCAGCGTGAGACCCCAAATCAGAGGACCCAGACAAGCGGAGAAAAACAGATCTGCTTAAACTGCCTTGCCATTCTCCAGGAAGAAACTTCCATTGCCCTGCCCACCTAGCAACAAACTTTACCTCATTTCCTAAGGCCAGGTATTGCAGCGTGCGGGGAAGTTTTGGGTCCCTGCTCCCTCCAGCTCTCTCCCCGCCCGGCACCCGGCACCGCAGGTCGCACAGGGAGGCTCTGAGCGCCCGCCCCTCAGAGACACCGGTTCCATTACTGGCTGAATACTCTGTAGGGACCCAGTGCCACTCTCGTCATTTACAGCCTGCCTTTTGGAACTTTGGAGCTCTGGAACTCCGGGTCCACCCTGGCTGAGGCACACAGCGTCAGACCCCAACCCAGAGGACCCAGACAAGCAGAGAAAAACAGACCTGCTTAAACTGCCTTGCCATTCTCCAGGCAGACTTCCATTGCCCCGCCCACCTAGCAACAAACTTTACCTCAGCTTTTAAGGCAACAGTGTGAAACAGGAGACAAAGCCCCACCCCTATGCTGCAACGAAAAACAAAAGGCAGAGGCTGGAATCGGAGATCACAGAAGTGACTCTAGTTTGATGGCTTATTTTGACCTATGATTTTATCATTGAAACTGTTGGTCTAGATTACGTTTGGTGTTTACCTTCTGACTTATACTGTTTCTTGATTTTTTTGGCCTGTCTCTGTTTAGCTATCAGTATTCTTTAGGGAATCTTTCTTACCTGTCTTTTTTCACTTCTTCCCAGCCCTGTGTCTCTCTCTCACCTGATAGTTGGTATGTATATCTGTTTTCCCTCTTGCACTTCTCCCTTTCGCTTATTTTGACTTATGATTTTATCATTGTAACTGTAGTTTAGATCACGTCTGTTGTTGACCATCTGACCTACACTGTCTCTCGATTTTATTGACCTGTGTCTGTGTAGCTATCAGTACTCCTTAGGCAATCTTTCTTACGTGTCTTTCTTCACTTCTTCCCGATCCTGTGACTGTTTTTCACCTGATAGCTGGTATGTATATCTGTTATCCCTCTCGCACTTCTCTCTTTCGCTCATTTTGACCTATGATTTTATCATTGTAACTGTTGGTTTAGATCACGTTTGTTGTTTACCTTCTGACTTACACTGTTTCTCGATTTTATTGCCCTGTCTCTGTGTTGCTTCAGTACTCTTTAGTACTATGTAGCTATCAGTACTCTTTCTTACATGTCTTTCTTCACCTCTTCCCAGCCCTGTGTCTCGTTCTCACCTGATAGATGGTATGTATATCTGTTTTCCCTCTCGTGCTTCTCTCTTTCTAACTCCCTATTGAACCCCCCTTCCTCCATTATTTTCCTCTTCTATATGCCCCCTTTTTTAAATCTAGGGACCAAGACTGCAAACTGCTGAATAGACAGACTGTAAAACAGAGGGAAAAGTGAACAAAACCAGAAGACCCTCATAAGGAAGAACAGGTCATTGCAGAAGAGAAATAAAAGCAACCCCACCTTCCCTCAAAAACAGAATTGAAGAGGGGGAGGGAAAGGGGTAAAGGGAGAAAAATCTACAGAAATGAAGAAAAACCAAAAGAAGAGTATGGGTCTCTCCCAGACGCCTGGGAGAGCAGACACTGAGAAAATTGACTTTGGAATACAAACAATGAAAAGTCCCCAGAATGAAGGGTCTCAAAATGCAAATGCAGATATCAAAACAATAATGGAGAGACTAAAAAGAATTGAGGAGACACAAGAAGAAACTAGGAAGGAGCTGATATCTGAGATAACAGTAATAAAGAATACTGTGAATGAAATAAATAACAAATTGATAAGCATGGAAAGCAGAATTACCCAAGCAGAAGAAGAATCTCAGAGCTTGAGGACCAAAATATAGAAATAACCCAAACTCTTAAAAACACAGAAAATAAGCTAAAAAAGACAGAACAAAACCTTCAAGAGATGAGTGACTACCTCAAGAGGCCTAACCTAAGAATAATCGGACTCCCTGAGGCAGAAAGAGAAACAGAGACCACATTGGAACAAACTTTCCACGAGATCATTCAAGAAAATTTCCCTCATCTAATCAGTGATACAAAAATTCAAACACAAGAGATTCAGAGAACCCCCGCAAGACAACAAATGAGAAGACCAACTCCTAGACACATAATAATTCGCCTAAATAAAGTAGGCACAAAAGAAAAAATCCTAAAGGCAGCAAGAGAAAAAGGCCAGAGCACCCACCATGGAAGACCAATCAGAATAGCAGCAGATTTATCTGCAGAAACCCTGCAGGCTAGGAGAGCTTGGAGCCCTATCTTCAAAGTCCTAAAGGATAAACAATTTCAACCAAGAATAACCTACCCAGCCAAGCTAAGCTTCATCAGTGAGGGAGAATTAAAATCTTTCCCAGATATCCAATCCCTAAGAACTTATGCAGCCACAAAACCATCTTTACATGAAACACTTAAGAAAGTACTAAACACAGAAGAAAAGGAAAAAAGAACAACGTTCTTCACAAGAGTACAGGGAAAAGAATAAAATATACACGAACCAACCCCAAAAGCAAAGAAAGACAAAAAAAAAAGAAAAAACCAAGTGGAGAACAATAACTCAATAAGAACTCCATGATAGGGATGAACTCTCACATTTCAATAATTAGTCTGAATGTGAATGGACTAAACGCACCACTGAAAAGACATAGAATGACAAAATGGATAAAATATCACCAGGCAACAATATACTGCCTTCAAGAGACCCATCTCACTAGAAAGGACATACACAGACTCAAAGTAAGAGGATGGGAAACAAATTTTCAGGCGAATGGAACACAAAAGAAAGGAGGAGTCGCGATCCTAATTTCAGACAAAATACCATTTAAGCTATCAAAAATTAAAAAAGATACAGAGGGCCACTACATAATGATAAAAGGTTCACTCCATCAACAAGAAATATCTATCCTAAACATATATGCACCCAACATAGGCGCACCAACATTCATAAAGCAACTTCTAGGAAAACTAAAGAAAGACATTGACTCTAACACCATAATAACTGGGGACTTTAATACACCACTCACAACCTTAGACAGATCATCAGGACAAAAAATCAGCAAGGAGATCCGGAACCTCAATGAGACTCTGGATCAAATGGACTTAATTGATACCTATAGAACACTCCATCCAAAGACCACAGAATACACATTCTACTCATCACCACATGGAACATATTCTAAGATCGACCACGATAATTGGACACAAATCAAGTATAAGCAAATTTAAAAGGACTGAAATTCTACCATGCACCTTTTCGGACCACAGTGGAATAAAAATAAACATTGACACCAACAAAGTCCCCCCAAAACCCACAAAGACATGGACACTAAACAGCATGATGCTAAATAACTCCTGGGTCAATGATGACATCAAAATAGAGATCAAAAGATACCTGGAAACAAATGAAAATAAAGAAACATCTTACCAAAATCTCTGGGATGCCTTAAAAGCTGTAATAAGAGGGGAATTTATATCCCTACAAACACACATGAGGAAAATGGAAGGAACAGAAATTGACAACCTAACAAGCCACCTAAAGAAGCTGGAAAAGCAAGACCACAAAAACCCTAATTTCAGCAGAAGAATCCAGATCACCAAAATAAAAGCCCAAATCCAGGACATAGAAGACAAAAAGATAATACAAAAAATCAATGAAACAAAAAGCTGGTTCTTCGAATGGGTAAACAAGATTGATGGTCCCCTA
>NW_007260155.1:6198-8998 GCF_000164805.1 Carlito syrichta | reverse complement strand
GACACGTGTAACCAAATTCCTTATTCCTTCTTGGCAATAGACAGTTCAGTTTTCCTGTATATGAGGACTCCCATTACACAGTTTCCTAATTTAAACCCTGATTCATGGTTACCTCTTAGTAAGATGCCCTGTGGATTTTTGGAATTGAGGACTAGTGAAACCAAAATTCCTTATTCTTCCTTAGCAATAGGCCGTGTAGTTTCCTGTATGTGAGTACTCCCATTACCCAGATTCCTGCATCATTCTCAGCAAGGCGCTGAGACATTTCCTGGTGCCTTAGAATTACAGTTGTTTGGATATCAAGAGAAACACTCCCATAGGTGCTTGGGGAATTGTAATCCAAGAATCATGGTTCCCATTAATAAGAACACTCCAAAATGTGGAATCTACTAACCCCAATGTCACAATTCCCACCAGCCTGACCACAAGAATTTTCTGTAGTTTGCAGTAACCTGAATCGAGGGATTTTGTACCATTATGCCATTTGATTCCTGGGGTACCTGATTATGTTCCTACATGTTCCTAGAACACAAAATTATTTGTAGGGCCAGATCCTCGATTACAACTATCAAGAGGAACAGAAAGTTCCTGGAGATCTCTAATGATAGATTTAGGTTATTCAAGGAGCAAGTAGATCTGAAAAATGTAGGCACCTAGAAGCCCAGATTGCTAATCAAACTTTATGAAGAGGCACTGTAGATTATGGCAAATGAGGACTCTTAGAACCAGATTTCCTTTTCATTCTCAGCAAGATGCCCTGATTTTCCCACGTGATGTGGATCCCAACCTCTGTATAAAAATAGGCTGATGTTGCTCATAAATATTTGGAAAACTCAAAACACAGGCCCCATCCGAATTGAAGGACAAACGGAAGTTTTAGTATTTCAAGGTACATCTTAAGACGAGAGTTACCTACAAATATGGTGATAAGATCCTTTGGATCCTGGAATATGCCCTTCGTTGTCCCTAGGAACCCAATGGACTTGCAAGTCCACATTCTCGGTTACAACTAACAAGAATACCAGAAGTTTGCTGAGAATCTATAATGACAAAATTGTCATATCCAAGAGGCATAAAGCACTAAATAATGTGCGGAATTAGAAGCCTCAATTCCAGATTAGCCCTTATAATGTGGCCATGTAGACTTCTTGGATTGGCGACACACGTAACCCAGATTCTTTTTGTTCTCAGTAAGACTCCCGGACGTTACCTGGTGATGTGGAAGTAAAAACTCGTATATACCAATATTCATTCGCCCAAAAGGTCAGAAGGGCCCTGGAATCCAAGATTGTTGGATCCCCTTTAAGAATACTTCCTAAATATGTGGGAACTTCGAATCCTAACTTACGAAATCATTCTAAAATTCCAGCAATTATTTATGGAATAAGAGGAAAAACTGAAGCCAGAAATTACACTAAAAATGGAGAGATGATTCACTGGGTTGTGGAACCTGGCCTTACAGCCTCCTGCAAAAAAAGTCAAGCAAATGGACAGATTCTTTATTACTACTAGGAAGACGAACATCCCTAAAAGTGAAAGTGAAGCTACCACCTCCGCCATTCTCCAGGCAGATTTACATCACCCTGCCCACCTGTCAGAACCTCCACCTCGTTTCTCACAGTGACATCATTAAACAAGAGACAAAGCCTCTCCCCTACACTGAACAGACTGAGACGAATAAGAGTCACAGACCTCCCAGGCAGCAGGCTAGCTGCCTGCAACAAAAACAAAGGTTAGAGGCTGGATATCAGAGCTCAAGTGACTTTAGCCACTAAGGAAAGATTACAGAACTAGTCTGATCTCTTATTTTGACCTTTCGTTTTACCATTCTGACTGTATGTTTGGCTCACTATTGTTTGCTTTCTAACTTACACTATCTGTTTCATGGGCATATTGGACTGTCTCTGTGTAGCTACCATGTTCTTCAGGAAATTTTCCTTCTGTGATTTTTTTTCACTTCTCTCCAGCATTGTGTCTCTTTTTCACCTGTTAGTTGGTATGTATGTCTGTTTTCCCTTTCACTCTTCTCACTTTCTAACTTCCTATTGACACCCCTTCCTCCATTATTTTCCTCTTATGTACCTCCTTTTGCTCCAGGGACACAAGCTACTCCCTGGTGCACAGACAGATTGTAAGGCAGTAGGAAATAGCTTCCTGTGTGCTCATACACCTGTTGGTGGATGCTATAATCAGCATTTATTCTGAATCACAGTTTACCCCACAATTAAACCTCAAAACTGTGAAAAGCACAGCCTGCAGCCCACACTCCAACCTCACAAGTGAACGAAGTCATTGGACCCTCATAAGGAAGAACAGGAGATTATACAAGTGAAACAAAAGTAATCACACCTTCCCTGAAAAACAGAATTAAAGAAGGAGTGGGAAAGGGGGAGAGAAAGAAAAATCTACACAAATGACGCAAAACCAAAGGAAGAATATGGGTCTCTCCAAGACCCCTGGGAGGGCAGACACTGAGTAAACGGACTTCAGAATGCAAAAAATGAAGATCACCCAGATTGACTGGTCTAAAACTACAAACCTAGATATCAAGATATTAATGGAGAGATTAAAAAGAATTGAAGAGAGTTAAGAAGAAACAAGAAAGGAGCTGATATCTGAGATAACAGGAATAAAGAATGCTGTGAATGAAATATATAGCAAACGGATAAGAATGGAAAGCAGAATTACCCAAGCCGAAGAAAGAATCTCAGAGCTTGAGGATCAAACTATAGAACTAACCCAAACTCTTAAAAACATAGAAAACAAGCTCAAAAAGTCAGAAAATACCTTCAAGAGATGA
>NW_007260155.1:0-6178 GCF_000164805.1 Carlito syrichta | reverse complement strand
ATGACACATAATAATTTGCCTAAACAAAGTAGACATAAAAGGAAAATCCTAAAGGCAGCAAGAGAAAAAGGCCAGATCACCTACCATGGAAAACCAATTAGAATAGCAGCAGATTTATCTACAGGAGCCCTGCAGGCTAGGGGAGCTTGGAGCCCTATCTTAAAGTCCTCAAAGATAAACAATTTCAACCAAGAATAACCTACCCAGCCAGATTAAGTTTCATCAGTGAGGGAGAATTAAAATCTTTCCCAGATATCCAATCCCTAAGAGCTTATGCTGCCACCAAACCACCTCTACATGAAACACTTAAGAAAGTACTTGCCGGGCTCGGTGGCTCAGCCTGTAATCCCGCGCCTTTGGGAGGCTGAGGTGAGTGAATTGCCTGAGCCCGCGGGTTCGAGACCCACCTGGGCAGTGAGACCTCATCTTTACAATAAATCAAAAAATCAGCTGGGTGTGGTGGCGCATGCCTGTAATTCCGGCTACTCGGAAGGCTGAGGCGGAAGGATCGCTGGAGCCCAGCAGGCCGAGGCTGCGGTGGCCGGGAGCGGCCACTGCACTCCAGTCTGGACGACAGAGTGAGACTCCAACTCAAAAAAAAAAAAAAAAAAAAAAGAAAGTACTGAACACAGACGAAAAGGGGAAAAAAGGACAATGTTCTTCACAAGAGTACAGGAAAAAGAATAAAATTCACATGAACCAACCCCCAAACCCAAAGAAAGACAATAAACCAAGTGGAAGAACAACTCTATAAGAACTCTATGATAGGGATGAATTCTCACATTTTAATAATTAGCCTGAACGTGAATGGACTAAATGCACCACTGAAAAGACATAGAATTGAAAAACGGATAAAATATCACCGGGCAACAATATATTGCCTTCAAGATATTGCCATCCTATATTGCCATCTTAGTAGAAAGGCCATGAACAGACTCAAAATAAAAGGATGGGAAACAAATTTTCAGGTGAATGGAACACAAAAGAAAGGAGGAGTCGTGACCTAATTTCAGACAAATAACCATTTAAGCTAAGAAAAATTAAAAGAAATACAGAGGGCCACTACATAATGATAAAAGGTTCACTCCATCAACAAGAAATATCTATCCTAAACATATATGCACCTAACATAGGTGCACCAACTTTTATAAAGCAACTTCTAGAAAACTAAAGAAAGATATTGACTCTAACATCATCATAACTGGGGACTTTAATACCCCACTCGCAACCCTAGACAGATAATCAGGACAAAATATCAGCAATGAGATCCAGTACCTCAATGTGACTCTTGACCAAATGGACTTAATTGATACCTACAGAACACTCCATCCAAAGACCACAGAATACACATTCTACTCATCACCACATGGAACATATTCTAAGATCGACCACATAATTGGCCATAAATAAAGCATAAGCAAATTTAAAAGGACCGAAATTTTACCATGTACCTTCTCGGACCACAGTGGAATAAAAATAAACATTAAAACCAACAAGGTTCCCCAAAAACCCACAAAGACATGGACACTAAACAGTATGAGGCTAAACAACTCCTGGGTCAAGGATGAAATCAAAACAGAGATCTAAAGATACCTGGAAACAAATGAAAATGAAGAAACATCTTACCAGAATCTCTGAGACTCCATGAAAGCAGTAGTAAGAGGAGAATTTATATTGCTACTAACACACATGAAGAAAATTGAAGGAGCACAAATTAACAGCCAACAAGCCACCTAAAAAAGTTGGAAAAGCAAGACCACAAAATCCCTAATTTCAGCAGAAGAATCCAGATGACCAAAATAAAAAAGCCTAAATCCAGGACACAGAAGAGAAAAAAGAAAATACAAAAAATCAATGAAACAAAAGCTGGTTCTTCGAAGGGATAAAGAAGATGGAAGGTCCCCTAGCTAGACTGACCAAGAAAAAGAAAGAAAAAATCCAAATAAGCACAATGAGAAACATAAAAGATGAAGTCACATCTGACCTTGAAGTAATACAAAAGATCATTAGAGACTTCTATGCACACTTGAATGGAAACAAACTTGAAAACCTCAAGGAAATGGAGGACTTTCTTTCATCACATAACCTGCCTAGGTTGACACAAGAAGAAATTGAAACTCTAAATAGACCAATAACAATCAAGGAAAATGACTATGTAATAAGAAAAATAGTTACAAAAAAAGCGCCCTGGACCAGATATCTTTCCAGCAGAATTCTACAAGACATTTAAGAAGGAACTGATTCCAATCCTTCTGAAGGTATTTCAGGAGATTGAGAAAGATGGAACCCTCCTCAAATCATTTTATGAAGCTAACATCACATTGATACCCAAGCCAGGTAAAGATCCAACAAAGAAAGAGAACTACAGGCCAATATCTTTGATGAACATAGATGCTAAAATTCTCAACAAGACCCTAGCAAACCGGATTCAACAACACATCTCAAAAATCATCCATAACGACCAAGTAGGCTTCATTCCTGGGATGCAATCCTGGTTCAACACTCGTAAAACCATAAATGTAATTAAATACATCCACAGATGTCAAAACAAAAACCACATGATTATATTATTAGATGCAGAAAAAGCTTTTGCTAAAATACAGCACCACTTCTTGATAAAAACCCTCGAACATCTAGTCATACGGGGAATATACCTCAAAGTAGTAAAAGCCATCTATGAGAAACCCCCAGCCAGCATACTCCTAAATGGGCAAAAATTGGAACCATTTCCCCTGAAAACTGGAACAAAACAAGGATACCCACTCTCACCCCTCCTGTTCAATATAGTACTAGAAGTTCTGGGTAGAGCAATCAGAGAAGAGAAGGCAATCAGGGGTATCCAAATAGGATAAGAGAAGATCAAATTATCTCTCTTTGCAGATGACATGATCGTGTACCTTGAAAACCCAAGAGAATCTGTCAAAAACCTCCTTGCACTGATAAAGGCCTTCAGCAAGTCTAAGGATATAAAATAAATGTGCAAAAGACAATCGCATTTCTTTACACTAATAATAAACAAACAGAAACCCAAATAAAAATCACAATTCCATTCACAATAGACACAAAAAAATGAAATACCTTGGCATCTTCCTAGCCAGAGAAGTGAAAGACCTTTACAATGAAAACCACAAAACTCTACTCAAAGAAATCAAAGATGACCCAAACAAGTGGAAAAATATCCCATGCTCACGGATTGGAAGAATCAACATTGTGAACATGTTCATCTTACCTAAGGCAATCTACAGATTCAATGCAATACCTATCATATTACCAGCAACATTCTTCTCAGACCTAGAAAAAACAACACAGAAATGCATATGGAAACACAAACGACCAAGAATAGCCAGAACAATCCTCAGCAAAAAAAAAAAAAAAATCAGGTTGTGTCACATTACCAGACTTCAAACTTTAGTATAAAGCTACAATCATCTAAACAGCTTGGTATTGGTATAGGTACAGGCATATAGATCAATGGAATAGAATTGAGATTCCAGAAGCAAAACTTCAATTTCTCAATCAACTCATCTTCAACAAAGCCTCCACCACCTACCACTGGGGGAGAGGACAACCTATTCAGTAAATGGTGCTCGGAAATGTGGCTGACCACATGCAGAAGATTGAGACAGGACTCCTATCTATCCCATTAGCAAAAATTAACTCCGAATGGATCAGAGACCTAAATGTAAAACCTCAAACCATAAGAACCTTAGAAAATGAAGGACATACTCTCATGGAAATTGGAACTGGCTTCCAATTCCTGAACAAAACCCGAAACCCACAGGCCATAAGGGATAAGATAGACAAGTGGGACCTCATTAAACTGACAAGCTTCTGAAAAGGCAAAGAAACCATCAAGAGAGCAGGGAGACAGCCTACAGACTGGGAAAAAGTATTTGCCAACTCCAGGTCTGACAAAGGCATAACATCTTGGATCTACAAGGAACTCAAACGTGCTGAAAAGAAAAAAACCAAACAACCCCATTATAAAATGGGCAAAAGATATGAAGAGACAGTTCACAAAGAAAGACATCCGAGCAACCAACAGACACATGAAGAAATGCTCAACCTCACTAATTATCAGGGAGATGCAAATCAAAACCATAATGAGATACCACCTAATTCCAGTTAGAATGGCAATTAACAGTAACTCAAAAAATAACAGTTGTCAGAGAGGGTGTGGAGAATAAGGAACACTTCTGCACTTTTGGTGGGAGTGTAAACTAGTGCAACCTCTGTGGAAAGCAGTGTGGCGATTCCTAAAAGCTCTAAACATCAACCTCCCATATGACCCTGTAATCCCCCTACTGGCAATATACCCTGAAGATCTCAAATCACTCTATAAAAAAGATACCTGCACTTGAATGTTTATCGCAATACTGTTCCCAGTAGCAAAAACCTGGAACCAACAATGCTGTCCATCAAAAGAGGACTGGATTAAAAAATGTTTACATATGCACGATGGAATACTATGCAGCCATAAAAAAGAACAAAATCATGAATTTTGCAGCAACCTGAATGGAACTATAGTCTATAATACTGAGTGACCTCTCATAGAAACAAAGACCTGAATATCACGTGTTCTCACTCATATAGAAGACCTTGATCATCCAATGCACTACCATAAGAAAATGACTGACAATGGTGGGAAAATATTGGAGGAAAGGGGTATGGTGTTAATGGTAATAAACATCTGTCTGGGGATGGGGAGACACCTGCTATCAACAAGGGTGCCTGAATGAAGCATATTTGTATACCTAACCCTTAACTGTACCCCACAATATCATAATAAAAAAATATTGATTTAAACATTAAAAAAAAGAAAGAAAGAAGAATGCCATACACCACCATCATCACAACCACAGGCTGGGCTCAAAGGCTCAGTCTGGCATCCAGGTTTTTCGGAGGCCCAGGCGAGTGGACGGACTGGACCTGTGGATTCAACACCAGCCCGGAATATGGGGTGAGACCTCTCCTTGACTTTGAAAAGTAAATGAAAATATTACCCGGGCATGGTGGCACAGAACTGTTGTTCCAGCCACTGAGTGGGCCGAGGCAGGAGGATCACCTGAGCCAGGCAGATGGAATCCACTGTGGCCGGGAGTGTGCCCGTTCTTTGTGGCCTGGGCAACAGAGTGGGATTCCTACTCCAAATAATGATAATCAGCACCAAGACCACTACCACTACCCCTGACACCCAGCGCGAGGTTTCACCATCAGGGATGGGAGAGGAAAAGTCACTTTCTGGCCTGTCATTCGGGGTAGGTTTCAAAGGTGACTACCGGGCAGGTCCATTCAATGTTTTTGGTCACGTGCACCAGAAGGCCTGCCTCCACCCTCTACCACTCATGCCCCAAGGAAAAAATGCGTGTGAGCTCATGGATCAGACAGCTCCAAGTTAGGGCAACTATCAGGCACAGAGTGATCAAGAGGGTACTGCAATTCTGTGGCCAGTCCAAGTTTTGGTTGCCCTGTCTAGCACATTTGAGTGGGGGGAGGGCCCCTTCCTCTCCAGATCACACAGTCATCCCCGCCCACACAGACCTTTCCCTGGGGAGCCATGGACACCCGTCTTTTTGTCATTGGAGTCTCAGTTAGGCAGTCCGAGGCACAAGGTCACAATCGTGATTCCTGGGGCATTGACTTTTTGGTCTCAGGCGGTCCTCCCAGCTTCAACCCTAGCAGCTGGGACTCCAGGGGCCACCACTCCTGACTCAATTTGGGGGACCTCTCACTAAGACATTGTCTGGCCACATCGCCTGGGCTGGTTTCCAACCCATGGGATCAGGCAGCCTGCCACCTCTGCCTCCAAGGGCACAGGGCTGATGGCCATGAGACACGGTGGCCGGCCTGGAGTCGCATGTTCTGTCAGCAGAGGCAACACAAAGGAATGCCCCAGGACTGAGGTCACAGCTTCCCATGTAGTTGGGACTGCAGGCGCCACCAAACATGACTCCAGTGTTTGCATTCCGGGGAGTGATGAAATCTTACTACGTGACCCAGGCTGGTCTCGAACTCCTGGTCTCCAATGGTCCCCTGCCTCAGAATTTCAAAGCCAGAGATTGATTGTCTGCCAGTCCACCCTCTTTTGGGAACTCTAGGCCCAAGGTGGGGGCCTCCTTTCCAAATGATGTATGTCTGTTTATGACAATCCCAACTCCATACACAAAATGATGCTCTT
>NW_007260154.1:47540-101513 GCF_000164805.1 Carlito syrichta | reverse complement strand
CAGCTCACAGTGCTGTCTTTGGACTTGCCATCTTTCATTATATATCTCTGGGGAACCCTGACTAATCTAATTCTCCATAGTCTTAACACCAGAACAGAAATCTGTATGTTCCCTGTTAAATCCACCTAAATGGATCTGAGAAGGAATGGGCATCACGGAGTGAGCAGTTGCCAGACAAGTGGTGTCGGGTTCTAATCTCTAATCCAGCTCTTGTGATGCTTGCAGTTGCCCTAGTCACCGGTGTGTATCAGTGGCTCTACTCCATCTGGGGAATAAAGCCCAGGTCCAAGCAGGTCCCAGAGAACAACTTCAAAATCAGGAATCACTCAAGCTCCTTCCTGCGTGCCTTTTTGAATGAGACCTAGGCCTGTGGTCCAGACTGGTTACGAATGTCAGCACCAGTTGCGGGAGGGGGCAGAGCAAAGGGAAATGGAAGTCCAAGTCCCAGACAAGGGAGCATGAGAGAAGCAGGGCAAGCTCACAAGTGCCTACTTAAGATTCATGGTGAAGAACAAGGGCTGCATCTATAGGCTGGAGCTTGCCTCAGAGAACCAACCATGGGAGGGAGAGGAGTCTTAAGGCCTTGGAGAGCCTCAGAGCCAATAACTTTCATTTGAGTTGTGTATCCCAAACCCAACAGACAATAGACTCCTCCTTTTTACTTAGCTAGAACCAACTAGAAAATTAAATATTAATTATCTCTGAAGGTCGCCATGAAACACAAACAAATACTCCCTATCAATACATAAGGAGATCCTACCACCCAACCATGGCCGCCATGTCTCTATTCACCTTAGTTCCTCCCTGACACGTAATTCTTTCAATACTGCTTCAGAAGTACCAAGGTAAACGACATTCTCATGCCCTCTCACTCACCCAAATTGTAATCATCTGTGACAGACTTGACTTGAGTAATAATGTGGACTCTCTCTTCTCACAGGCTCTGCAAATAATGATTGGCTTCATTCACGGTGCACTGGGGTTTCTCTGGATGAATCTGTTTATCTTACAAGAGGAATTTGAAAATATTGGTCCCATCCCCCTACTTCTTATAGCGATACACTCATTTGTGTCAGCAATTTTTGTGAGTAAACCATGGCATTATTGATTTTAATACATTAATTTTTACCGAATCAAGTAAATTATTCAGGTGGTTAAGCAATGAGCTGAAGACCCAATTTTTGACTTAGAAGGAGTTCACTTTTGTGTGAAAACAGACTTAGTAAAAGTCTTTCTGTGTTTGTTGCGTGTTTTGGTAAGTTTCTTGAGAGAATGGAGAGTATATGTGGAAAAGATATGAAAGAAGTATGCTTGAAGAAAAAGAGAGGGGCTGATTGGATAATTATAAGGCTTATCTTTTGCAGAGTGAAAATCCAAAGGTCTTGGCTTACCATCTGGGGCTTATAGATGCCATTTTAAAAGAGGTTGTATAACAAAAGAGAAAAAACGTGACCGGGGACCCAAAAGGAATCTCAGTGAATTAAACAGAGATTTCTAAAGTGGATGTTTTGAGTAAGGATATTATAATAACCTCATGGTCATAATTGCATGGACATGTCTAATTGCAAATCAATACACTCGGAGAAGCCCAAAGCCATGATTTCCTGCAAGTTATTTTTAGTTCATGATTACATTCAGGAGTCTTTTTACTCATAAGTAATGTGGCCTAGTCACACAATCGACATTTCAACTGTATCAAGTTTTCAACTGAACAGAAGTTGAAAGTTAACCCAAGGTTAAATTTCCCCCTAGAGGAGAAAGGGTTTCATTACCTCCTTGCCCACCATTTTGCACTCTTCAGACAAACGCAAACCTTAAAGGGAGAGAAGATTTAGTAAAACACAGGGCCTGTGCTTTGTGAAAAGGTCCCTGAGACATAAAAGAAGTCATTTCACCCTGAGAAAGGCCTGGTGATCACTGCCCTGGCTGAAAGACATTATTTCCTCAAAGGTTTTCCCATAGTGGGAGTCCTCAAGAGGAAGGTATTATCAACACTGAGAACTTTCTGGAGGCTGTATGTAACAAAGAACAATTATTTAAACCTAAACAATACAATGAAACACCTATGACAAGACATCTGAAAGCATTCCAAAGCCAAGTTGTGGAAGAGGAACTTACAACAGCGATTACCCACAATTATTTCATTTTGTATCTATTGTGTATCAGGTACCTTCCACAGGCACTTTAAGTTCATTTTACCTAACTGCCATAACAAGCCCATGAGAAATCTATCCTGGATCCCCATTTTACAAATGGAGGAACTAAGGCTTAGGGAACTCAAGTAACTCTTACACAGTGACACAGCAATAAAGTGTCAGGTTAAAAAATCAAGCTTCCATGATGAGATTTCATTTTTTGAACAGAAGACGTCCCAATCCCTTTCTAAGCATATTTAAATAATCTTTTGTTATTGCTGCAGGCAGAGTGAACACAGGTCTAAGATATAGCATGCAGTAAAATTTAATTCGTGATATACCATAAATGATGATCCTTTCAACTCATGCCACCAGGTGATAATAGCATTTAAGACATATATGCCTGTGGAAGGCAAACTCAATCCTCAAAGCAATGCGTTCTGAAACTGTTTTTCATTGACAAATTTTTTTTTTATAACATTATGGGAGGAGCGTGGTTCTTGCAAGTAAGAGCCACCACACTGTCCACTAGGGATTATTTCCTAATAATTCAGGTCATGGGATCAATAAATGACAATCAAAGCCAAAGATTTGCCTGTGACATCTCTCTCATAAAGTCACTGTGAGATCATTAAGTCTCATCACCTATGCAAAGCTCTCATTAATGACCAGAGACTTTAAAAATCTTTTCATCCCTGTGACAGAGAATTAGTGGATTCTTTTCCTTAGAGATTCTGCTAGTGGGTCCTACAAATTGGAAATGGGTTTTTTCATGTTAAAACTGCTTCCTTCAGAGAATTCAGTGCTTCTGTAGCTATCAGGAATGCCACTGGCATTATGAGAAGAACTTGTTGAGGGGATCATCGTAAGGCATGGGTGTTTATAAATGCTGTTTCTATCCCCAGTTCATCAATTCAGGATCCAGCAGTGTGATACAGAAGCCTGTTACACTATATAAGGTATGTCAGAAAGTTGTGAGAGACTCCTAAGATGAAAATGTCACCTGGCATAAACAGGGAAGGAGAAATTATTGCTCCTGAGCCAACTTTTGGAGGGAAAAAAACTTAAAAAAAAAAAAAAAGTAAAAGTTTCCCTTGGCCAGCCTATAATTCCAGCACTTTGGGAGGCCAAAGTGGGGGAATTCCTTGAACCCAGGAGTACGAGACCAGCCAGGGCAACATAGCGAGACGTTGTCTCTACAGAAAATTTAAAAAATAAGCCTGGCATGGTGGCGTGCACCTGTAGCCCCAGCTACTCAGGAGGCTGAGGTAGAAGGAATTTGAGGCTGCAGTAAATCATGATCGTGCCACCATACTCCAGCCTGGGCAACAGAGTGAAACCCTAACTTTTTATAAAAAGTTTTCCAAATGTTTGGATGAAGAAAATAATTTGTATAAGGTTGTGCCCCAGTGCATCTTTTGTGCGTGTGTGCTGGAGGACACAGTGTAAGCAGTAAGACCGTATGGCCACAGGTATGGGCAGTGGCTCAAACCTGTAATCCCAGCACTTTGAGAGGCCGAGGCGAGAGGATTGCCTGAGACCAGCCTGGGCAACTTGGCAAGACCTCGCCTCTACAATAAATCAAAAAATTAGCCAGGCTTGGTGTCATGTGCCTGTTGTCCCAGCTATGTGGGAGGCTGAGACACAAGGATCGCCTGAGCCCAACAGGTTGAAGCTGTGGTATTAGTGAGTGTTCTACTGCACTCCAGCCTGGGTGGCAGAGTGAGATACCAACTCTAGATAGATAGATAGATAGATAGATAGATAGATAGATAAATAGATAATAAATAAATTTTTTAAAAAGATATGAGCGTTTCCATGGAATATATCATTTCAAGCTCTCTAATGAACTGTATACAACCAAACAAAACTCTGACCTGGGGAACAAAGCATTAGGAAGGGAGAAAGCACAGTTAGAGTAAGCTTAAACGAGCAGTGTTTAGTTGGGGAAGGGGATTAGACAAAACAATATATGCAAAGAAAACTGCCCTCAGCAAACCCAGGGCTAGGGAGTGTCATTAGAATGCAAACCAGAGGCAACATATCCAACAGAGGATCATCTTCTTTCAGAACCACCCCCTCCCACACCCCCACCTCTACTCCCACAGTATACCCTTATGGTTAGGGTCACAGCTCTGGAGGCAGATGGCCTGAACTCTAATTTTTTCTGTCCTACTGCTGCCCCTGCAGCCTTAGACAAATTACTCTGTGCGTCCGGGATTGTTGTGAGGATTAAATTAGTAAGTAAGCTTAAAGAACGGTACTGGGCGTGCAGGCAGGACTCGGCTTATGAAAACCTGCTAAGAAAAATAGTGTGTGTCTAAAAACGTATGCATTTATTTATATGTTAACCTGGAAAAATCTTTAGCTACCTGGGTAAGTTTTTAGCATCTTAATTGATTCTTTTCTTAATGTACAGCTCAATAGTTTTTCATCATATTCACTGGCATAAGCAATTATACCCACAGTCCATTTTAAAACAGCTATTGCCTCAAAAAACAAACCTGTACCCCTTGGGTATCACTCCCAGCTTCAGCCCCTAGTTCTCCCCAGCCCTAGGTAACCACTAATCTACTTTTTATCTCCATAGATTTGCCTATTGCGGACATTTCATTAAAAATGAATCATATAATATGCAGCAATTTTTTGTGATTGGCTTCTTTCATTTAACATAATGTTTTAGGCCGAGGGAGTGACTCACGCCAGGAATCCCAGCGCTTTGGGAGGCTGAGGCCAGGAGGATTCCTTGATCCCAGAAGCTCAAGACCAACCTGGGCAACATATCGAGGCCCCACCTCATATATATGCTCGTGAATATCTGGTTTTCCAAGCATATATATGATTTAGCCAGGCTTGGTGGCACACATGTGCAGTCCCAGCTACTCAGGAGGCTGAAGAGAGCAGATTGCTTTAGTCCAGGAGTTGGGCCTGCGGTGCACTGTGATCGTGCCACTGAACCCCAGTTTGCGTGAGAGTGAGACTCTGACTCAAAGTAATAATAATAATGTTTTAAAAGTACATCCATATTGTAGCATCGGGTTGGAGGCTGTGGTGAGCCATGATTGCACCACTGCACTCCAGTCTGGATGACAGAGACATCAGCTCAAAACAAAACAAAACAATAAACCATAATTTTTTTTTTTTTTTTTGAGTTGGAGTCTCACTCAGTCGCCCAGACTGGAGTGCGGTGGCTGCTCCCGGCCACCGCAGCCTCACCTGCTGGGCTCTGGCGATCCATCTGCCTCAGCCTTCCGAGTAGCCGGAATTATAGGCATGCGCTACCATGCCCAGCTGATTTTTTGATTTATTGTAGAGATGAGGTCTCACTGCCCAGGCGGGTCTCGAACCCGCGGGCTCAGGCCATCCACTCACCTCAGCCTCCCAAAGGCGTGGGATGACAGGCTGAGCCACCGAGCCCGGCCTACCATAATGTTTTAAAAGCATATACATGTGATAGCATACATCAATACTTTGTTCTTTTATGGTCAAATAATATTTCATTATATAGATATATCACATTTTGTTTATGAATTCATCAGTAGAACATTTGAGTTAATTTCACCTATATATGATTATGGATGATGAATAATTATGAATAGTGTTGCTATAAACATTTGTGTACAATTTTTTTGCTTGAACATATATTTTCAATGCTTTGGGATACATAACTAGAAGTAAAATTAGTCTATTTATCCATCAGAGAAAATGCCAGACTGCTTTCCAAAGTGACTACACCATTTTACGTTTCCACCAGCAGTATATGAGCATTCCTGCTTCTCCATATCATCACCAACACTTATTATCTGATTGATTGTAGCCATCCCAGGAAATTTGAAGTGGTATTTCATTGCGGTATAGGTTTGCATATTGCGATGATTAGTGTCAGCAAACATTTTTGTTTGTTTGTTTTATATAGCTTCTTTTTTAAATGTTTTATTTTAAAGATGTGGGGTACAGTTCAGGGTTAGGTATACAAATGTTCATTATGCAGGTACCCTTCTTGATGAGGGTGCCTCCCCCTCCCCTAGCAGTTTTCCACTGCTGCCAATCCCTTTCTTGTAGTATTATAATTGTTTAAGGCCCGCTTATGAGTGAGAACATGTGATACTTGGTTCTTTGTTTCTGTGATAGATCACTTGGTATTATAGTCTCTAAGTCTATCCAAGTTGCTGTGAAATTCATAATTTTGTCCTTCTTTACATATTCCATTGTGTATATGTGCCACATTATTTTTTATCCAGTCCTCTTTCGATGGGCAGCACCGTTGGTTCCATGTTTTTGCTATTGTAAATAATGCTGCAATAAACATGCATATGCGAGTATCTTTTTCCATAGAGTGATTTGAGTTCCTCTACGTATATTCCCGGTAGGAGGATTGCGGGGTTGTATGGGAGGTTGATTTTTAGATCTTCCAGGAATTGTCACACTGCTTTCCACAGAGACTGTACTAGTTTGCACTCCCACCAACAGTGTAGAAGTGTTCCCTTTTCGCTGTATCCTCTCCAGCATCTGTTGTTTTTTGAGTTATTGATGATGGCCATCCTGACTGGAGTTGGGTGGTATCTCAGTGTGGTTTTAATATGCATTTCTTTGATGATTAGTGAGTCTGATCCTTTTTTCATGTGTCTGTTGGGTGCTCGTATGTCCTCTTTTGAGAAGTGTCTATTCATATCTTTTACCCACTTTGTAATGGGACTGACAAACATCTTTTCAAAGGCTTATTGTCCATCTGTGCATTTTCTTTAGAGAAATGTCTATTCAAGTTCGTTGTCCATTTTTAACTGGGTTATTTGCCTTTTTATTATTGAATTGTCAGAGTTTTCATGTATCTGAGACACAAGTCCTTATCAGATATGTGATTTGCAAATATGTTCCCATTCTGTGGATTGTATTGTCACTTTCTTGATAGTTTCCTTTGAAACACAGAAGTTTTTAATTTTGAGGAAGTCCAACTTATCTATTTTTCTTTTGTTGTTTGTGTTTCTGGTGTCATATTTAAAAGTTCATTTCAGAAACTGAGGACATGAAGATTTATGCTTGTCTTCTTACAGACATTTTATAGTTTCAGCACTTATAGCTAAATATTTGATCCATGCTGAGCTAATATTTGTGAATGGTGTTTTGTATGTAAAGGTTCGATTTCATCCTTTTACATGTGAATATCTGGTTTTCCAAGCATCATTTGTTGAAAAGACTATTCTTTTCCCCATTGAGGTGTATTGGCACCCTCGCAGGTTTATTTCTGGACTTTGAATTCTATTACTGATCTTTATATAAACACCACAATATCTTGATTACTGCTGCTTTGTAGTAAGTTTTGAAATCAAGAAGTGCAAGTCCTTCAACTTTATTATTTTGTAAGATTGTGTTGGCTATTTGGGGTTCTTACAATACCATATAAATTTATGATCAGCTTGTCAATTTCTGCAAGAAAAGCAAGCTGGGACTTTGCATCATATCTGTAGATCATTTTGTGGAGTATTTCCCTTACCAATATTAAGTCTTCACATCCATGAACATGGATGCTTTATTTATACTTGTCGTTTGCCAATGCTTCCTTAGCTTTCAAAGTAAGTTTTGCAACTTTTTTTCTCAATTTTTTATTCTTAAATACCTTTTTCTTTTTGATATTATTGTAAATAGGATTGCTTCCTTAATTTTATTTTCATATGGTTCATTACAAGTAAATAAAAATACAATTGATTTTTGTGTATTGATCTTATATCTGGTAATCTTGCTAAACATTTATTATTTCTAATAGTTTTTAGTGGATTCTTTAGAATAGTCCATATACAAAAACATGTAATTTGTAAATAGATATAGTTTTACTTCTTCCTTGACAAATCTAAATGCTTTTTGGTGTTTTTTTTAACGGCTTAACTATTCTGCCTAGAACCTCTAATACAATGTTGAATAGAAGTTAGGAGAGCATGTATTGCTGACTTGTCCTCATCTTGCAGAGAAAGCATCCAGTCTTTCATCAATAGCTATGCTAAGTATTTCCTTTATCAGGTTGAGATATAGAAAAAAGTTCTCTTTTTTTCAGTGTTTTTATCTTAAAAGGGTGATGGATTTTTTGCCAAGTGCTTTGTCTATATCTATTGAGATGATCATATGTGTTTTTCTATGTTATTGATAAGGTATATTATGTAAATAAACTTTGGAAAATTGAACCAACCTTGCTTTTGTGGAATAAATCTCACTTGGTGGTGGTGTACAAGCATACCTCATTTTATTATGCCTTGCTTTATTGCATTTCACCTATAATGTGTTTTTTACAAATTAAAAGTTTGTGGGCCGGGCTCGGTGGCTCAACCTGCAATCCCAGCACTTTGGGAGCCCAAGGTGAGTGGATTGCCTGAGCCAGCGGGTGAGTGGATTGCCTGAGCCACCGGGCAATTTGGCGAGACCTTATCTCTACAATAAATAAAAAATTAGCCAGGCATGGTAGCATGCGCCTGTAGTTCTGGCTATTTGGAAGACTGAAGCAGAAGGATTGCTGGAGCTCGGTAAGTCGATGTTGGGATGACTGTGAGCGTGCAACTGCATGCTCCAGCTAAAAAAAAAAAGTTTGTGGCAACCCTGCATTAAGCAAATCTGTAAGCATCATTTATTCAACATGTCTCTGTGCCACATTTTGGTAATTCTCACACTATTTCCATCTTTTTTATGATTTTTATATTTTTCATGGTAATCTGTGACACATGATCTTGGATATTGCCATTGTCATTGTTTTGGGGATACCACAAACTGTGCCCTATAAGATGGGAAACTTAATTGGTACATGGTATGTGTCCTGACGACTCCACTGACCAGCCATTCCCCTATCTCTGTCCCACGACTCAGTCCTCCCTATTCCCTGAGACACAATAGAGAAATTAGACCAGTAACAACCCTCCAATGGTTTCTAAGTATTCAAGTGAAAGGAAGAATCACGTGTCTCTCATTTAAATCAAGAGCCGGGCTTGGTGGTTCAGCCTGTAATCCCACGCCTTTGGGAGGCTGAGGTGAGTGGATTGCCTGAGCCCGCGAGTTTGAGACCCGCCTGGGCAGGCGAGACCTCATCTCTACAATAAATCAAAAAATCAGCCGGGTGTGGTAGTGCGCGCCTGTAGTTCCAGCTACTTGGAAGGCTGAGGCGGAAGGATCGCCGGAGCCCAGCAGATCAAGGCTGCAGTGGCTGGGAGCGGCCACTGCACTCCAATCTGGGCGACAGAGTGAGACTCCAACTCAAAAAACAAAAAACAAAAAAAATGAGCCGGAAATGATTAAGTTTAGCAAAGAAGCCATGTAGAAAGTTAAAATAGGCCAAAGCGAGACCTCTGGCACCAAAATAATTAGCCAAGTATAAATTCAAAGGAAAAGTTCTTGAAGGAAATTAAAAGCACTACTCCAGTGCACACACAAATGATAAGAAAGCAAAACATCCTTATTCCTAATATGGAGAAAGTTTGAGTGATCTGGTTAGGTCAAACCAGCCACAACATTTTCTTAAGCCAAAACTTAATCCAGAGCAAGGCCATAACTTTCTTCCAGTCTGTTAAGGCTGAGAGAGATGATGGAGCTGCAGAAGAATAGTTTGACGCTAGCAGAGGCTTGTTCATGAGCCGGGCATGGTAGCTCAAGCCTGTAATCCCAGTACTTTGGGAGGCAGAGGCAAGAAGACTGCCTGAGCTCAGGGCTTTGAAACCAGCCTGAGCAACATGGCGAGACCTCGTCTCTACAATAAATCAAAAAATTAGCTGGGCATGGTGGTACATGCCTGTGGTTTCAGCTACTTGGAAGACTGAGGCAGAAGGATCCCCCCTTAGCCTAGCAGGCCGTGGGTGTGCCACTACACTCCAGCCTGGGCAGGAGAGTGAGACTCCAACTCAAAAAAAAAAAGCTGTCTCCACAACATAAAAGTGCAAGGCGAAGCAGCAAGTGATGATGTGGAAATTGCAACGTTATTCAGAAAATCTAGCTAAGATAATTAACGTAGGTGGCTATACTAAGCAATGGATTTTCAAAGTGGATGAAACCTTTACAGAAGGTTAATGATGATATATTGAAGAAATATATTTTCTATTGGCAAAAGATGCCATCTAGTACTTTCATAGCTAGAGAGAAGTCAATGTTTTGCTTCAAAGCTTCATCAGGCTGACTCTCTTGTTAGGGACTGATGCAGCTGACGACTCTTCAGGTTGAAGCCAATGTATACCTTCCATTCTAAAAATCCTAAGGCCCTTAAGAATTATGCTAAATCTATTCTGCCTATGATCTAAAAATGGAACAACAAAACCCGGATGAACATCAGTTTACAGCGTGATTTACTGAATATTGTAAGTCCACTGTTGAGAACTACTACTCAGAAAAAAAGATTCCTTTCAAAATATCACAGCTCATTGACAATTCACCTGGTCACCCAAGAGCTCTAGGGAGATGTACAAGATTAATTTTTTTTATGTCTGCCATCACAACATGCATTCTGCAACCAAAGAGTAGTTTTGACTATCAAGCCTTATTATCTAAGAAATACATGCTGTAAGGCTACAGTTGCCATAGTGATTCCCCTGATGGATCTGGGCAAAGTGAATTGAAAACCTTCTGTTAAGGATTCACCATTCTAGATGACATTAAGAACATTCATGATGTACAGGAGGAGGTCAATGTATCAGCATTAATAGGAGTTTGGAAGAAGTTGATTCTAATCCTCATGAATAACTTTGAGAGGTTCAAGACTTCAGTGGAGGAAGTCACTGCAGATAGGGTGGAAATAGCAAGAGAATTAGAATTAAAAATGGAAACTGAAGATGAGACCGAATCGCTATAATCTTGTGAAGAATGTCCTATATGCAGTTGAAATGACTGTACATTCTGCAGTTTTTTGTTTGTTTTTTTTTCCCCTCAATGGAATGTTCTATAGATGTCTGTTAGGGCTAGTTGGTTAATAGTGTTGTTCAACAAGTCTCCTGTTTTCTTGTTTGTCTTCTGCCTGGTTGCTTTATCACAAGCCAGAACAAAAGACATCACAGTCCGGTATTCTCAGTGGAGTCATGACTAAAGTAGAGCCTACATCTCAGGAGTAAAAGCTGGACAGAAGAAGATATCCCCAATATCTTGGTTGCACTCACCTAGGACTTGCCCTCAGCAATGGGTATCAAAAGCAGGATTGGAAGTGCTAACTAGACAGCATGCCCCTCCTGGGAAGATAGTACTAGATAACACTCCTACTGGGATCTGAGAGGAAAGGAAGCCTGCTGTTCTTGGCTAAACCAACTTAGAGTGTTCTTGGCTAAACCAACCTAGAGTGTTCTTGCTGAACTGAGAGAAGGGAGGGAGAGTGCAGGTCTTGGTTCAGATCCTATCAACTCACAGTTTTTACTGAATTTTAGTCGACTTTTCTCAAATAACTATTTCTTTATTTGCTGCATGCCTTCAAAAGAGTTCCAGAGATTTTACATGATCGAGTTTTTTCCTGTAGTCCTTTTCATAAGTTGGACTGGGAAATTAATTCAGAGTTCCTCATATTCTGATGCTGGAAGTGGAACCCTTCAAAAGTAAAAAGTAATAATGTGTATACTTAATTCTATGAATGATTTATTAGAATTTTTTGGAACAGAAGTCCATTTCTATAGGTAATCCTGATTCATAAGCTTCTCTGTCCTCATAAGCTGATAAGTATGCTGAGGTTTTATAAGTATATTGCAACCTGAGTTTGTACTAAGGAGGAATTTTTTTAGTTGACAACTCTAGCAGCACAGCTCTACTCATCCCTAAAGTTAAAATTGAAAATCTTTAGCATATCATACTAGATTATCATCTATCCCTTGCCTGCCTCGCTGTTCACATTTTATCCAACTCCCTTTTAACACTCCCCATTCTACACCAAATGCCAGATATTTCCCTGAAGACCTGCTTTCCCATGCTTCTGAAATTTTGTCCTCACTCTCTCTTCCATAATACACTTCCCCAGTTTTGTTCATTATTGCGAACTGAATCTGATTCTGTTAAGCAAAGACGGGAAGATGCCAGGCTTATAGCATCCACAAGAGAAGAAGGACCAGGGTGTTGTCATCACAAGACATCATAACTGTCCTCTGGCACTCAAGGTCACCATTGTGTAGCATCACAACTGTCTCTGCTATGAATAAGTTTTAAGTCTTTAAAGTCATCTTTAAGTCACTTGCTCAAGATTCACAATTTGTGGGATAATTTTTTTGGCCATGCCCTGACCATGGCTCTAAGAGTTTGGAGAGAGGAAAAATCTCCCTCCTCTGACTTTCATAGTAGAAGTCTGATCAACCTCTTTCATAAAGATTAAACCTATAAGGGACACACCTCATTAACAAGAGTCCCTGAATAATGAACATTTGTATACCCAACCCTGAATTGTACCCCACATCTTTAAAATAAAAAAAATTAAAAGGAAATAAAATACAAAAAATAAAAACCTATAAGGAGAGGCCACAAAATAGGAAGAGGACTGCCTGCAAGACAACCAAAAATGTATATGTCGACTCAAGTCCTTTCCTTTGTCTAGCATCAAATCACACTCTTCTTCCTATTATTACAAAAAACCCTCCTTTTAAACATGTAACTATTTATCACGCATACATACAAAATACATACAGCCCCTTCTCAGAGGAGTAAAGCCTTCCTTTACCACTCATGCCAGGGCCTCAGTGTCATTCGAAAGAATGTGGATACTGTCTTAAAGGAAGTTAGGAACCACTGAAAGGTTTTAAAGTAGCAAGTGCCATTATACTGGAAGAATGACATTGACAAATTTAAACTTTATGCTGATCAACAGCATAACATTTATTAAATTGTATTAAATGAAATGAAGTGCTAAGTGTCCCAATTCTGTCTTCTGCATTCAATTGTAAGCTCCTTGAGTTGAAGTCTGATGTTGTCCCTAGCACAATGTTTTAGCACATTGTAGGCCCTGTGTAATCATTTGTTGAATGAATAAATAAATAACTCTTCTAAAAAAGAAATTTTTATCCTACTGACTCCTAGACAAATTTGAGGCAGAGTTCTAATATCAACCAGTGTTAAGATTTCAGAGGGCAACCCCCTAGGGTCCCTCCTGCTCTGGGAGCTTTTCTATCCTCTCAATAAATCCTGCTTTAAAACTTTTTTTTTTCCAGAAAGTCATATTTTTGAACTTTAATTTGAATGTTCTAGCCAATATGACAGACTAATTGTTTCATCAAAATCTGTTCATGCTGTTGGTGACCAGTTTTTCTCTGTGTGTTTATTACAGCTTGTTGTGGCTGTTGTAATGAACAGCATAAGTATCTCTGTGACTGCAATTGGTATAGTAGTATTCAGCGTTGAGATTGCAGTTTTTGAATCAAATGCAACTATATACACTTGGCCAAATGTAAGTACCAATTTTAATAATTTCATCTAAATTTTAGATATTAATGAAAATCTGTGGTGAATGATGTGAGTATGTTGACGTGAGTAAGATATTAAGAAGGCAGCTGAATTTTGTAACCATCTTTGGCATAGAAATAGAAAAATGGACTGGTTTTTCTCTAAATGGTGAGCATCTTGAAAAATCAGTTTTCCTAAAAATTTTGGAAACACCAGAAACCTCAAAGAGAAATAAAAGCTATTTTAATACTTGAAGATAAAATGAGAGACTATGTAGAAAACCCCAAAGTCTTACCTGAAAAATTGCTGCAGCAGTAAAACTGTTCAGTAAGGTGTCTGGATAGAGGAGAAACCTACAAAAATTAATAAATTTTCTTTACACTAGAAATAACCACTTAGATATTCATATGGAAAAAATAATAAATAGCCTGATCAAATAACAGTGAAACTATAAAAATGTACTAAGGGGCATAAAATTAACTGAATAATTTGAAAAACTGTGTTCTTGAGTGCAAGTTCACAATATCATAAAATCGCAAGTTTCCACAAGTTAATACATAATTGTGATGCAATTTAATTTAGAACCTCAATAGCATTTTGGAAGAAATGCAATAGAATTACTCTAAAATGCATATGAATAGTAAAACAATTGCATGAAAATTGGTAAGAAAGTCTAGAAGTACATAATGATTGGGGAGGGCCAAAGAACTTGTTATTAGGCTATTATAACAAAAAAGTATAGTATTTATACACTAAAAGAAAAATTGAACAAAGAACAGAATAGAGAGTTAAAAAATAAATCCAAGTATAGATGAATACATACAGGGGTGCCAAAAAAATGTATATAGATTTTAAGACATGCTCTGTATGCATTACATTTCAAAGTTGAATTAAATTACAGTAGTAATGTGTAGTATGACATTTGGTCAACAGTGCTTTCACCATTTTATTTGACTGTCCTGCCTGTCACATGGTGATGCTAGCCTTCATTTGGTTAATGTCATCTTTTGAGTGAATGTCATACTCAAAATGTGTATACATTTTTTGGCAGCCCTGTATTATGTTATGAGAGATAACACTGCCAGTAAACAGGGAAAAGATGAAACTCAGGTAAATGGTATTAAGTTTATAAGCTATCCATTTCAAAGAAAATAATAATGGGCACTTACTTTGCATCATGTACAAAAATAAATCACAGATTAAGTGGATAAACATGAAAACTATAAAAATCAGCATAAAATATAGAATTAATATAATAGCTCCATAAGCAATAAAGAAGATTAAGAAATAAAGGAGGAAAAGAGACACGTTTCATGTTGTTAATACTTGCATTTTTAATATAGCATAAGCTGAGACAGCAATAGCCTAAAGAGTGTGAGCACTGCCCAGTGGACTGGGGGAATCAGATCACCCCTCAAGTGGGGCAAAGATTGGGGCTGTCTCCCTAGCAGGCTCAGAAGAAAGAGCCACAGAAGGTTCTTCTCTGGTCTTAAAATCTCACAAATTCTTTTCTGTTTGGTACTGGACTTGTCTAGGGCCCACAACCCCTTTTTTCTTTCTCATTTCTTGCTTTTGGAATGGAAAAGTATAGCCTATGCCTTCCCCACTATTGCATCTTAGAAGAAAATAACTTATCTTCTGGTTTCAGAAGCCCACAGGCAGAGACAAATTTTGCCCCAGGATGAACCATATTATGAGCCTCACCCATAACCGATGTAGATGACGAGATTTGGGGATTTTGGGTTTTATGATATTTAGTACAGATGTTGGATTTAGGGTTGATACTGGATAAAACTTTTGGATATATTGAGATCGGGTGAATATATTTTGCATATGGGAAGAACATGAATTGGGAAGAACTAGAGGCAGACCGTTATGAGTTGAATTCAACACACGAGGAGGGATCCCAAAAAACCTGAATTTATTTATAAAAAATTGTGTATTTATTCTTACATGTTCAAACTTCAGTCACCTTCAAAGGACTCTCTGTTGGATGCAATACACCTATCGAGATGCTTTTTTCGCTTCCCATAACAGTTTTTAAACTCGTCAATTTTGATGCCTTTTAGTGCTTCTGCCATTTTTTGTTTCACTTCTTCCACATTGGCAAAACGTTTCCAATGTTTCTGGCAGACAAAAAAAAGTCACTTGGGGTGAGATTGGGTGAATAGGGAGGGTGGGACATGGGGATCATGCCATTACTGGAAAACACTTAGCACAGTATGGGCAGGCGCACTCATAAATCACCCATTTTGAAATAGGCAAGCGTGTTGAAAAAATATCTAAAAAATATTTCACTAAGCCGAACACAGACTCTCACAGCAACTCTAGCTGGTACACTGATGCTGGTGGGTTCCTAGAACACTTACCTAGCGGGAGAAGCCTGTACTGCAAGGGATTCACTCTCCAAAAAACAATTCCAGGTTTTGTTGGGTCCTCCCTCTTATATGTAAGACATTTGGGGGAATAGGATTATTGCAGGTGCAATTGGTTAAGATGAAGTCATGCTGAAATAGGTAGGCCATTAATCCAACATGACTAGTGTTCTTATAAGAAAGAAATTTGGATACAGGTATATAAGGAAGATGGTCATGTGAACACAGAGGTAGAGATAGGAGTTAGACTGCTACAAACCAAGGAACACCGTGGGCTACCAGAATCTGGAAGAGGCAAAGGAGAATCCTCTCCTAGAAGCTTCAGAAAGATCACGGTCAGTACATTGATTCTGGACCTTTAGCCTCCAGAACTGTGAGACAACAAATTCCTGCTGTGTTAAGCCACCCAGTTGGTGGTACTTTATTACATCAGCCCTAGGAAATGAATACAAGAGGCCAAAATGTAAATTCTCAACAAATTTAAAACATATTTAGTTGCTACAAAAAATATCCAAAAATAATTATACTTATGTGAAACTGATAGGATATTTATTCCCTATTTTCTAAATGTTGATGGAAATTAATTTTTAAATGGTTGATTCATATGAGGAATTTTTTTTAAATTCAGATGACTGGCATGATGCTTTTACAATACTTACTCATCTTCACCATCTTAGAGCTGGTCACTACAATCATAATTACCCGGTGGATTATGGCAGCACTTCTTAATGAACAATATCCTGAAGAAAGTGAGTAAATGTGTTTTTTTATGTCAAATTACAATAAAACAATTTCTTCTAAAACCTCTGTTGGCTGGCCTTGGTGGCTCAGCCTGTAATCCCAGTGCTTTGGGAGGCTGAGGTGAATGGATTGCCTGAGCCCGCGGGTTGGAGACCCTCCTGGGCAACTTGGTGAGACCTCATCTCTACAATAAATCAAAAATTAGCTGGGCGTGGTAGCACGTGCCTGTAGTTCCAGCTACTGGAAGGCTGAGGCGGAAGGATCGCCAGAGCCCAGCAGGTCGAGGCTGTGGTGGCAGGGAGCAGCCACTGCTCTCCAGTCTGGGTGACAGAGTGAGACTCCAACTCAAAAAAATAAAAAATAAAAAAAATAAAACCTCTGAGAGTTTAAAGTTTAGAATTGGGGAACAGGAGTGTTGCTTTAGAGTAAGGTCAAGAGCATCTGAAAAGCATGCTGAAATATCTTCTGCTCGATAACTGTGTGAAAGTGAAGTCCACCAACTTGCTCTGGCAAAACTATGAGACAGAAGTCTTTTAGACTTGCATCTCCCAAGAGATCAATACAAGAAATATATAAACCAAAGTGGTTTCAGAGGTCATACCAGGTAATATGAGACAGCGACAGCCTGACTGGGTTCTTGTGCCCACTGCCCCCACAAACAAAACTGATGAGGCTTCTGCGGTGGAGAATTTGCTATCACAAAGCAACTGAGTGAGGAGGGACATGAGAAGTCTCTCAAATCCACCTCCTTGAAAATTCAGAAGGTGAGGTTTTTAAAGGGAGCTTGGCAAGCAGAGGGATAGGCACTGTTGATTGGTTTGATGATGTCATGGAGGAGTATCCAGACTGTTGCAGGACTGGCATAAGACTTCCTGGCGTTCTGGACCTGGGTAAGAGTTCGGGTTCACCAGAGGACAAAGTCTGAAAAAGATATCAAATGCCATTCTTAGGCTTAAAAATAGATGCTATCTATAAAACAAGTCCCATGACCACCAGGCACTATCCTACCCCCACCACAATACACGCCCTCCTCACCCTACCCTGAGTTATCATAGAGTCTGTCTAGGAGGAAGATGTGAGGGAATGGAAGGCCTCTGGAACCTGGAGGTGCTTTGTCTTTCAAATCATTTTAGGTCCATTGTTTAAGAAAGATTATGTTGATCAGCCTTGCCCCTGTTCCAGGGGTCAGGACCTAAAGGTAATTTTATATAGACAGTTTCAGCCAGAAATGCTATAGACTCTAAAGTTCAGATTTAGTTTTGAAGTTTTGATTTCCAAAGCTTGGAATAGAAAATGCCTTCAGAAAATAAAGATTTTAGAGGACACAAAAGAGAGTACTTCTGGAATAGAAAAGTAGGTGGTACCTCCAAAAATCCATTCCTCCGTAAATCAGTAAGAACACTGGTAAATGTCAAAATCAACTGTTTTGAACCTTTGGAAATTAGTCAAAGAGCTACAACCATCCAAGGAGCATTCATTCAAATAAAATGGCTGACTCTTGGTAAGAACAGTGAACTCTGTGGTATCATAATATGCCTTGTTCCCATCCTTCTCACTCCATCTCTGCTGTTGCCTTTAAAAGTAACAATCTTAAAGTCATAGTATTTGTGAAAAACACCAGCCCAACGACCACAGGTGGGGCAAAGTGCGATTTAAGTTCCCATTAAAAAGTCCCATTCTTAGACTATCGGTATTAACTTGTCTGGAAGCTCCCTGGAAATCACCATTGCAAGGCTCTTTTTGACTTCACTCAGAGCTCAATCACTGTAAATAGTTTTCCTTCCTGGGATGTTTGCCTGAGGATGTGTGTTTGATCATAAGATGACTTGGCTTGAGCATCATAATTCCTGGTTCACATCCAGCAAAAGAAACTGGCCTTTCTCGGAAGCCACAAAAGACGCCTCTCTCTACTTCACATTGGCCATCAGCGTGCTCATCTCCCAATGGTATAATAGCACAGGAAATTGGATGGGCATGAAGAATTTAGGCAAGTCATGTATAGTAGGATGGTTTAAAAGGAGTCAAACAGACTGGAAAGTGAATATAGAATCAGAGGAGAGCAAAACTAGAGATAGATGCGATTAAGTGGTTGTTCCCACAGGCCAGCCAAGTGATGTGTACCTAAACTTGAACAATGGGGAATAAAGAGGATAAATTTGAAAGATATTTAGGCAGTCTATTCATGTTTTGTATGCTAGTTACTTTCACCTTACTATTGCTAGGTAACCAAAATATTAGATGAACTAAAATTAGTTTCGTAAACTGCATATTTTTTATTTCAAATTCCCATACTGCTCAATAACTATTGAACATAGCTTTAAATACTGACCTGTATTTCACTTGATAAGAAAACTATTTTCAATATGCTCATGTATTTTCAATTTGGTGTGGGTGCTTATACAACATAAGATAACCTGTGAACCTAAAAACACACACACACACACCAAAAAAGTGTTTTACTCGGGAAAAGAATGATGCCATTCTCATTAGAACACCTTCTTCAGTGATCCCCCAAATCCTGTAATCTGAACCAGATGAGTCTCCACTCTATTGGTTGTTCAGATATTTTTTCATAACATGAAGGAGAAGACCCAAGAGAAACCTTCGGACTCACTGGAGTCCAACCGAAGTTCAAGTCATTTTGGGAAGTGTAACATTTTAGCTTAATATGGTTGTTGTTATTCATTGTCACCTCTACAGTCTAATAGGTCTTAGGTCAGGTATGTTTTTGGCTAGGCTCCCAGGGCTGAGTAGATGCTGTGTTCTCAGTATGGTTTTAACTGGTTCCAAGCTAGGTTTGCATATTTGTTTGTTTGTTATTGTTATTTTGTCTTTTATTACTCAATAACTCAAGACACAGCTATTATTTTAGAGTATAATAATGATCACTCAACTCATCTCAGGTTATTTCTCCTCGGAAATCTCGCTGTCGTAATCTCTGGAAATCCCACCAACGACATCCTCCACTTCCTAATTTACCAAGAGCCAGGGAGCCATCAGTCAAGAACAAAATACGAATAGCGAATTAGTGAAGAACTCTGTAATTTTTTCAAGAAGTCTCGTGGAAAATGCGTTTTAATGAAGTCCTGTCCATTACTCTTTTGTCTTAGTTCTTCAATAAAGGATGCAATTCGATCACAACTTGACGCTTCCCTTTTTAAAAGCTCATGCGGGTTAACATGAATAAATACGGCCTCCCCCACCCCTGTGGTTTAGGGAAGTAGGAGAGTAGACTGGAAGGTCCACTATATCTCAGGTTGCAGGAGATTGCCTGAACAAAGGATCTCCTTCATTCAAAAGCAAATACTCTGATTTTGGACGTGGACATAATGTTGACGTTGCAATAGCAGCCCTCTGGATCTCTCTGTGCCTTTGTTTCCTCATCTGTTGGACAGAAATAATAGCCATGGCCTACGAAGTCTATGGGAGGATTAAATGAAAATATATCATTAAAGGGCTCAGAAGAGCTCCTAACTCATAGTAACTTCTCAATGAGTTGTTATTTGTCATTGAATAGCTTTTATCATTATATCAGTAGCATAGTGATATAAGAAGCCAGACTGAATTTTTTCTGTTTTCCAAGAATTGGTGACTAGAGCCCATCTTTAAAAGCAGAAGATGTATTCAATATTTTAAGTCCAGAAAACCATTTAAGAACTTGCTGGAAAGGGCTGATATGGGTTGAATTTGTTCCCTTCCTCTCCAAAAAAGTTGAAGCCCTAAGTCCTGGTACCTCAGAATGTGACCTTATTTAGAAATGAGGCCTTTACAGAACCATCCAAGTTAAAATGAGGTCATTAGGGTAGACTCTAATCCCACATCACCGGTGTCTTGACGTAAAGAGGAGAAGATTTGGGCACAGAGACACAGGTATGCACAGAGGGAAGGTGATATGAAGGCACACAGGGAGACTATGACGTGGAGGTGAATGATTGAACTGATGCATCTACAAGCCAAGAAATGCCAAAGACTGCCAGCAAGCCACCAGAAGCCAGGAAGAGGTAAGCAAGTATCCTTTTCCTTCAGGTTTCAGAGGGAGCATGCCCTTGATTTTTGGACTTCTAGCCCCTGGAACAGTGAGACAATAAATTTCTGTTGTTCTAAGCCACTCAGTTGGTGATACTTTGTGACAGCAGCCCTAGGAAGATCATACAAATGCCTTTTCTCTATGATGAGCACTATTATTTCCCTCACTCCCTGAAGCGTGTTCGGTGTTTATGAAGGGAGATTGTCCTCTCAACTCAACATCCCACACTAGGAGAGTGGCATTTGAATATTTCTACTCTCTGAAGCTGGGGGAGAGGGGAAGAAGCCACTCCAAATTTGGTGGGAGCCTACAGGAAGAGTCCCCTTCCACACTGGTCATCTTTGGGATCCAGGTAGGACTGGCTGGCCTGCTCCGGAACAAGCAGGACAAGCCAGCGATGTAAAGAGAAGACATGGCTATAGGGCCATGCAGAGAGGGACCATGGGCCACCACAAAGGTCAGAGTTTACGAGGGGTAAAAAAAGAAAGATCTCATCACTGCCTGCAGGCCCCCAACACTGGAACACTAGAGGGAGGTGAGACTGGAAGCCTTAGGTTTCCTGAGAATTGCTGTATCATGGGGGACGATGCGTGCATATCAAAGCCCTTCAGCAAAATGTGGCTTTGATTGTGGCTGCTGAATGCCTCCGTGTGTCCACGTAGGTTAGGGATATAATCCACAGAAAGACAATGTAGGAACTCATTTAATTTCATTTGATTTTTTTTAAACCAACGAAGATTGTTTTTTTAAAAAAATAGTTCCTGTTTGTCATTTTATATGCATATTTTAATATTTTTGTAACAAAAAAATTTTTTTAACTCTGCTGCAAACATTACATGTTGACGTTATATAACTATTCCTTCCAATCCACCCTTGAACCAGCCCCATTGTCTTTTGAAGACATCGGCACTCGAGATCACGGTCAAGTACTAGAAACCGAGCATGTCTCCACAGATGGTGATATCTCTCACAGTACAAACTTTTTTTTTTTTTTTTGAGTTGGAGTCTCACTCGGTCACCCAGACTGGAGTGCAGTGGCCGTTCCCGGCCACCGCAGCCTCGACCTGCTGGGCTCCGGCGATCCTTCCGCCTCAGCCTTCCGAGTAGCCAGAATTACAGGCATGCGCTACCACGCCCGGCTGATTTTTTGATTTATTGTAGAGATGAGGTCTCACTGCCCAGGCGGGTCTCAAACCCACGGGCTCATGCAATCCACTCACCTCAGTCTCCCAAAGGCACGGGATTACAGGCTGAGCCACTGAGCCCGGCTCAGTACAAACTTTTTATGGGCTACTTTTTCATTCTCCGATCCCATGCAATGACACAAAGATTTAACACTATTTGCCCTGGTTAATTCTAAGACTGTTTCACATGTTCTCCATTTCAACACTCTGTAATTGGTCTTAGCCTGGGCTGCCTACATGAATTAACATCATACCCACCTTTCTCCTATCTTAGACTAATAATGTCTTCTTTTATTACTTTATTCCATTCTTTATTACTTACACTAGTAATGCCCGCGCATACCTCTGCTCCTCCACTTTTATCTGCACTTCTTGTACAGATGATTTCTGATCTTTTTCTCTTAAATACAAAAGTTATTATTATAAAAATGTGCAGCCGGGCTCGGTGACTCAGCCTGTAATTCCGTGCCTTTGGGAGGCTGAGGTGAGTGGATTGCCTGAGCCTGCAGGTTCGAGACCCGCCTGGGCAACTTGGCGAGACCTCATCTCTACAATAAATAAAAAATGAGCCGGGTGTGGTAGCGTGCATCTGTAGTTCCAGCTACTTGGAAGGCTGAGGTGGGAAGGATCGCCTGAGCCCAGCAGGTCGAGGCTGCGGTGGCCGGGAGCGGCCACTGCACTCCAGTCTGGGCGACAGAGTGAGACTCCAACTCAAAAAAAAAAAATGTGCAGGATGACCAGGCTTGGTGGGTCAGCCTGTCATCCCATCACTTTGGGATTGCCTGAGCCCGCAGGTTCGAGACCCACCTGGGAAACTTGGTGAGACCTTGTCTCTACAATAAATCAAAAAAATTAGCTGGGCATGGTAGCATGGCACCTGTAGTTCCGGCTACTTGGGAGGCTGAAGTGGAAGGATGGCCGGAGCCCAGCGGGTCAAGGCTGTGGTGGCCGGGAGCGTGCCACCACACTCCAGTCTGGGCGACAGAATGAGACTCCAACTCAAAAAATAAAATTAAATAAAAATGTGCAGGCATCTAACTATTATATCTTCTAGTATGTTCAGGTCTGAAATTTTATATAATAAAATAGATACTTTATTGTAAGTGTGTTTTATTTGTATTTATATTACAGTTCAGCATTACGTTTATTTCTTTTAAATTATGTAGATTTTATTATATGTGATTTTTATCCCAGGGTATGAAAAAGATTAACTCTATACTTATTTTACTGAGAAATCTTTAAGCATCTAGATTTTAATCAAAAGTCTCAGTACAAACTTCCAATTCTGTCCAATGCAGATTAACTGATATCAGATTTATTGATAAATCAACTATGAAGACTGGGGGAAATATTCAAAACATCAATTTTGAGCTAACCTACAAAAATCAGCAGAAAGTTTCAGTACTTTAAACATGTGAATGCACACAAGGTGAGCCCCACGTTTACCCAGGCTTTCCCCTTGGGAACATTTTCTAGGCCATGGCACAGGAAGGTGGAGCCCAAATAGGTGCAGTTGTCTTGCTGAATGGAAGAGGCAGGCATTAGGTCTGAAACTGTCAAAGTGTCAGGGGAGGGGAGGTGGGATTGGCAGTTGAGGGAAACTGCTAGGGGAGGGAGGGCCATACCTCATCAACAAGGGTACCTGCATAATCGATGTTTGTATACCTAACCCTGAATTGTACCCCACATCTTTAAAACAAAGGAAAAAAAGAAACTGTCAAATAACTGGAATTTGGTGGGCACACTGACAGAAATAAGGAAGCCATGGAGCGGGAACCTCCAAAGTCTACAAAGAAATTTCCTTTCGTTTCTTTGCTGAATCCTGGGCATGTCCTTTGACACAACTTCAGAAGACATAACAGAAGGTAGATTCTAGGGAGACAGAGAGAGCTAAGCATAGATTCTAGATATTACACAAGGTGGTGAATGACAAAGTTCAGGCATCGCCAGGAGAGGGACACCTTTTTGATCATTTCTGGCCTGCAAAGGATACCCCAGAAATGCTACAGCTTAGAATTAAGGACCATGAACTATGGCTACATGCTACACATAGGAATAAGAAGGAAGGAGAAAAAGACCTACCCTAACAAAGCCTAAAGTCAAGATCTAAGAGGATCTGCATGATTTTAATTGCCTTACAGAGCAAAACTTGATACTCTTTAGAGGAGAATAACTAAATCCATATCTATAACATATCATTCACAATTTGAGCATATAATTTTAAAAAGCATTTGATATAAATAGAAATAAATACTGATAAAGAAATGATGAAATGATCAATAGAAGCAGATCTAGAGAAGATTCACATATTAGAATTAGCAGACAAGGACCTCAAAGTAGCTATAGTTAATATGTTAAGAAAATAGAGTAAAAGATAGACAAAATGAGTTAAAAGATAGAACACTTCAAGAAAATTATAATCTATAAAAGAAAATAAATATTCTAAAACTGAAAAATATAATATTGGAAAATAAAACCAATTAGATAGGTTTAATAGCAGCCTGAACATAGCAGAAGACAGAGTTTATGAATTAATATTTTTTAAAATCTATAGAAAATTTCCAAACTGACATACAAAGAGGAAAAAATGAAAATAAAAGAACAGAGTTCAGGAGAGATATAAGATGTGATCACAAGGACTAATACATATATGCATATTGGGGTATACTAGAAAAGGAGAAGAAATAAAATGGAACAGAGGCATATTTGAATAAATAATGGTCAAGAAGTTTACAACAAATAAAACATATCAAGATTCTCAAAAACCCCAAACAGAATAAATACAAAGGAAGCCTCATCGAGGAAAATCATAATTAAACTGTTGAAATCAAATATAAAAAAGTGTTTACATCATCCAGAAAAAATAGATACATGACTATCATGTAAGCAATTTTTCTTAGTTGGGCACAGTGACCCATGCCTGCAATCCCAACACTTTGGGAGGCCAAGGTGGTAACATAGCTTGAGGCCAGAAGTTCAAAACAAGCCAGACAACATAGCGAGACCTCATCTCTACAAAAAATCAAAAAGTTATCTGCTCATGGTGGCATGTGCCTGTAGTCTCAACTACTCAGGAGGCTGAGGTGGAAAGATTGCCTGAGCCCAGGAGGTCGAGGCTGCGGTAAGTCATGAACATGTCACTGCACCCCCGCCTAGGTAACAAAGTGAGACCCTGACTTAAAAAAAAAAAAAGATGCCTGACTACTAACAGAATGCTTCTAAAGATAACAAGGGAAAAAGCTAGTAGGGAAAATTAAACATTATATAATAATTAAAAACATTTGATTACTAACAATGAAGGAAAAATTTAAAAGGAGCTAAGAATACTTGGGACAAGTAGAAAACAGGTGGCACCATGGAAGATTTCAATCATATTGGTTATTATACTAAAAGTAAATAGACTAAAAAGTCAACTAAAAGGCAAAGATTGTCACTCTAGATTTTCTTTTAAAACCATTGCTATAGCACACCTCATAACAAGGGTACCTGCATAATGAACATTTGTATACTTAAGCCTGAATTGTACTCCATATCTTTAAAATATAAATAAATAAATAAATAAAATAAAACATAGCTATAAACTGTTTCCAAGATAAACATTTTAAACTTAAAGATACTGACAGGTTAAAAGTAAAAAAGATGAAAAAAAAGTATAAAGGATGGAAAAAACATGCCATCCAAGCACTAACCAAATGAAAACCGATGTCTACATTAATATCAGATGAAGCAAACTTTAAAGCAAGAAGCATTATGGGAGTTATGGAGGAATATTTCAAAACGATGAAAGGTAAAATCAAAAGTACCTTATAATAATGTTGAATTTGAGTGCATAAGTCAACAATAACAGAACTAAAAGGAGAAATAGGCAAATCCTTCATTAGAGTTGGATATTTTAATAGACCTTCTCGGTAACTGATAGATGAACAGATACAAAACTATATAAAGATATTTGAACAAAATAATGAGCCAACATAAGCTGATTGACAGTGATGGAATACTACTGAATGCACATTCTTTCCAAATACAAGTGGCATATTTATCAGACTAAACCATACCTTGGGTCATAAAGTAAGTTTGAAAAATTTCAACATATTTAAATTATATAGTGTGTCTTCTCTGACTGATGTAGAATCAAATTTGAATACAAATCAATAGATAAATATTTAAAACTCCAAATATTTGGAAAATTAGGCACATATTTCTAAATACCTAGTGGATCAAATAACATCATGAAAGAAATTAGAAAATATTTTAAGTTGAGTAATAGTGAAAATACAACATACAAAACTAGTAGAATGTAGCTAAAACAATATTTAGAGAGAAGCCAATACCTTTAAATACAAATATTATAGGGAAAGAAAAACTGAAAATCCATGAACTACACTTCCAACACTGGTGGCAATTTTTTAAAAAGTTAAGTAGAAGGGAAAAAAAATTAAAGAAATAGAATAGAAATAAATGAAAAAAATCTGCAAAAGTAAGCATTGGTTATTTTTAAAAATTAGTAGAATTGTTAATCCTCTTGCAAAATTGATTAACAAATGAATTTTAAAAAACAAATTACCAATACCAGGAATAAAAGAGGGGATATCTCAGAAGAGCCAAAAGATATTAAAGGGCTAAAAAGTTAATACTATGAGCAACCTTATGCCAATGAACTCAACAACTTGAGTGCAATGGGCAAATTCCTCAATAACACAATTACCAAAACTAATACAAGAAGAAATAGAAAATCTGAATAGCCCTATATCTGATTTTTAAATGAACTTGTAATTTAAAACCCTCCACAAAGAACTCCAGCCCAAATAGCTTTACTAGTAAATCCTATTAAATAATTGTGAAAGAGACAGCATCAGTTTTACTATATCCTGTTTTCTAAAGTCTTGTACATTTGGACTGCATCTTTTCACTGTATCCTTTTACAAAAGAATATACTGGTGATGATGGTTACATAGCATTATTAATATAATTAATGCTACATTAAAATGATTAAAATGGTAAATTTTACGTTACCTGTATTTTCCACAATAAAAACTATGCTTGGGCTGGAAAACAAATACAGAAAATCAACAAAAAGTCCATTAGGCTGGAAGATAGTAGGATAGTTCTGGTTCTGCCACTAGCTAACTGTGTGTTGACTGTGTGTTGGTAAGCAAGTCACTGCCTCTCTGTGGGTGTCAGGTACTTCATGCATAAAGTGAGAGGGTTAGATCAAATAATTTCTAGGCTTTCTCCCTAACCTATTACTCTAAACGTTAATGTAAGATAACACAATTTATAAAGGACTCTACTTTCTGATTTTATGCTCTTCTTTTGCCCTCTAAGGGCAAAAGAGAAAAAGACAAAATCTCTAAGATTTTAAGGGCTTAGAGATATTTTTAAAAGTTTTATGTACAGTGCTTGATCTTAATCTTCAAAGGTGACCTTTGAACTGGATTGGTAGTCTATTCTTGGAGGACCCTAAAAATTAAAGCCTATAAAGTCTTGATTGGTTTTGAGAAACTATTTAGCCCTTATGTGTAAATATAAGAGAAAGGTTTTCAAACACTTCTAAAAATAGTAAGAAATTAAGAAAACCTTTCAATGCTGGGATAAAAGGCTTAATTTTGATCATATATGGCCTTGATCTTGTGTTTGATATTACTTGATATTAATCTTCTATGGCCTTAATCCAAACTCATTTTCTAACCATAATTCTTAATGCATAGTACTGTTGTTCATGACATTGGTTATACAATAACTATCCTCTCCATAATGTAAACATTATGCTTCCCATGTCTGGGTGAATCATTCCAGAAACGTTAGCTTATGAAAAATCCGATAAAGACAGTCTGAGCTTTTAGAAGCCAAGGACCACCTGGACTCATTGGAGACCACTGAGCATTAAATAAGAGAAGTTTCTCGTGCACGGATACAGAAAAGGAGTTAATCCACAGGAAGGAGAGCATTCTAAATTAAGAACACCTTTGGGAATTAAACGGACAAGAGAAAGGTCATCATTGTTTTCTAGAAGATGAATACTTGTGTCAGCCATATAATCCAATATTTGAGATTTACAAGTCGGGGACTGTCTGTACACACAGACGTCTATGTGTCATCTGTGAAAAAATATATCTGTGTGTTAATTTCTTGGGGCGGCCATAACATTTACCAAAGGTCAAAAGTAGTTTCCCTGCCCTAGACCAGCAAGGGTCCATGGGCTTGAGCAATGGGGACTGAATCTAGCGTCCACAGATTTTGTCAAAATCTTCTATATCAGCCATGCATTTTGTCAAAATCTCCACAGATTTTGTCAAAATCTTCTATATCAGCCATGCATTTTGTTTCTGGAAGGGTCTAGAACTTTCATCAGTACCATAAACTCAATGGCTTAAGAACAACAGAAACATGTTGTCTCACGGTCTGGAGACTAGAAGTCTGAGACCAAGGTCACCAGGGCCACGCCCCCTCTCAAGACCCTAAGAAAAGATCTGTTCCAGGCTTCTGGTGGTCCCCTGGCTTAGGGCAGCATTCCTCCAATCTTCATGAGGAGTTCTTTTTATGAGGACACCAGTCATATTGGATTAGGGGCCCATCCAACTCCTGTGTGACCTTATCTTAGCTAATTACATCTGTAACAACCCCGTTTCCAAGTAAGGTCACGTTCTAAAGTACTGAGAGTTAGAACTTCAGCGCATGAATTTGGGGGAGGCGTGGGGGAGGGAGACACAATTCACCCCCTAACAATATCCTACCAGGGGAGTTGGGGGCAGGATCGGCAGTAGTGGGAAACTGCCAGGAGAGGAGGGGTACATCTCATCAATAAGGGTACCTGCATGATGAACATGTATATACCTAACCCTGAATTGTACCCCACATCTTTAAAATAAAAAATTTAAAAATAAAAAAACAACATTCTAGGCTGGGTGTGGTGGCTCAAGCCTGTAATCCCAGCACTTTAGGAGGCCAAGGCGAGAGGATTGCCTGAGCTCAGGGATTCGAGACCAGCCTGGGCTATTTGGTGAGACCTCATCTCTACAATAAATCAAAAAATTAGCTGGGCATGGTGGCATGTGCCTGTAGTTCCTGTTGGAAGACTGAGGCGGAAGGATTGCCTGAGCCTAGCAGGTCGAGGCTGCCATGGCCGTGGGTGACAGAGACTCTGACTCAAAAATTAAAAAAAAAAAATACAAAACATCCTAAAGAGATGAGGGCAGACATTTGTATACAAGGATGTTTATCACAATGTGCTCTATAATATTAAAGAGCAGAAACAGTCTTACCTGTCTAATAACTCTGCTCCAAATACTCCACGGAATATCCATGATGGAATCCTGGATTTGAAGAATACATAATGCCATGGAGGCATGTTCATGACAGAATATTGAATTCATAAAGTACAGAGCCATTTTGTATTGTCAAGGTAAAAGTTTGAAAAGAATAATGGTAGGTTACACACCAAAATGTAAATGGTTATTTTCTCCAGGTTGGGCAGGGTGGGGGACATTTTATTTATTTTTTATTTCTTTATAAAATTTTTATTTATTTTGCTATTTCATTTTTATACTTCCCATATTACTTGTTACACCAAGAAAACCAAACATTTATTACGATAAAAGCGAGCCCCAAAGGGGAGGCAGCATTCTGCCCCAGAAGCCAGCCTTCAGCTTGTGGCTTTCCTGACAGGCCCTGCAGATCCTGATTGGCCTGGTCCACATCGGCCTCGGTTCCATCCTGGGGACCGTTCTCTTCACTGACTATGTGTCTGTCTTGTTCTTTGGAGGCTTTCCCTTCTGGGGAGGCATCTGGGTACGTAACTCGAGTCACCCTGCAAATGAGTTCCCAGAAGGGACCAAGGCGCTCAAGGCCGGCCACCGTGTCAAGTTGTGCAACTGTGCCCTGCAGAAGGTTCTCAGCCCCTGGGCCCTAGGGGATGAAAATCCAGCCCAGGCCTTGTTCCCCGAGTGGATTAGTTTGCTAAGGCCGCCGGAATTAAGCACCATGAACTAGGTGAACAACAGCCATCTGTTATCTCGCAGTTCTGGAGGCTGAAAGTCTGAGATCCAGATGCCAACAGGGTCGCTTCCTCTGAGGGCTCTCTCCTTAGCTTGCAGATAGCCACCTTTTCCCTGTGTCCTCACGTGGTCTTCTCTCTGTGCCTGTGTCCTCATCTCCTCTTCTTATAAGGACACCAGTCATACTGGATTGGAGTTCTACCCTAATGACCTAATTTAACCTTAATTTCCTCTTTAACAACCACATATTCGGCCAGGCTCAGGTGCAGTGGCTCACCCCTGTAATCTCAGCACTTTGGGAGGCTGAGGTGAGAGGACTGCTTGAGCCCAGGAGTTTGAGACCAGCCTGGGCAACATAGTGAGAACTCGTCTCTAGAAAAAAAAAAAACCTGGGTGTGGTGGTGGTGTGCACCTGTGGTCCCAGCTACTCAGGAAGCTAATGCAGAAGGACACCTGAGCCCAGGAGGCTGAGACTACAGTGAGCCATGACCACGTCACTGCATTCCAGTCTGGGTGACAGAATGAGACCCACACACAGTCACACTCTGAGGTACTAGGGGCTAGGTCTTCAACATAGAAAACTTGGAGAGGTGGACACAATTCAGCGCGTGATATCCAGTTACAGCCCTGCAAGGTGACATCATCCCTAAAAGAACACCTTTTCTGAACTCACACACGAAAACACGCCCATGTGTAAAAAGAGGTGCTGGGAATAGCCCCCAAGTACTGTTCAACACAGGCCCACAAGCCTGAGCTCCCAGAGACAAACATTTACCAAGGGTCACAAGTGGCTTCCCTACCATAGACCAGCGACGGTCCATGGGCTTGAGCAATGGGGACTGAATCTAGAGTCCACAGATGGACCTAGGGGGCGTGTGCAACCTTGATCCCTTGCATGTGCTGTTCACAATAGAGTTCACACTCCTATGAGAATCTGATGCTGCCACTGATCTAACAGGAGGTAGAGCTCAGGCAGTAATGCAGGTGATGGGGAGTGGCTGTAAATACAGATGAAGCTTTGCTTGCTTGCCCACCGCTCACCTCCTGCTATGCCACTCAGTTCCTAACAGACCATGGACCAGTACCAGTCCATGGCCTGGGGGCTGGAGACCCCTGGCCTAGAGTTATCCCCCACTTCCACAGCCACACGAGGCCTGCAAAATGGCAGGACTGTGTTCCCAGAGCGTCTCTGACTGCCTGCTCCTCCTTGTTCCCATCTGCAGCTCTTCCACCAAGGACTTGGTCTTTCCTCTGCTCTCCACTGACCTCAACTCAGAACTCAGTCCCTTTTTCCCTCCACACCCTCACAAAACACCTGTGTCCATATCTCCGACCTCCATAAAGTGTGGGGCTGTGGAGAGGACAAGCATCTTGGCCACACAACACTCACCATTTGGCGCCGGACTCTCCCGAGAGCCAGTGAGCCACAGGCAGCCATGGCATCTGTAGTAGCCCACTGGCTGAACCCACTCCCACCAGGCCACTCAGTTCCCATCAGCCTTTCTCTCCTTTTTCTACAGAGCAGTAGTGTTCATTGCTGCCTTCTTGACTCCAGGACTATCTTTCTATTTCCCAAAGCTCACGAATGTCCTCTTCTGAAGCAAAGGTACTCAATAGGGCTAAGGAAGACATCCAAACTCCAACCCTTCCCATCAAGTCTCTATAAATGAAAGGGTGTGAAACTGAGATTTGTTTTCCACTTATAGGGAAATATGGCACTTGCCTTGGGAGGCAGAAGAAGCTAGAATAAGTTTTCGTTGTAAATAACTATTTCCACTCCATGGTACACACATCTACCCTGAGTGGGGTGGGTGAGGGTTAAGAACATGGTGTTTGAAGTCAAGATGCCTGGACTTGATTCTCAGCTCTGCTACCTACTGGATGATGTCGGGTGAGCCATTCAGTCTCTAAGTCTCAGTCTGCCCATTGATAAAATGGGAAGAACAATCGTGTTTGATGGGCCATCACATGGTAAAATAAAGCAAAGTTAAACAAGCACTTGGCAGGCTAAGCGCGGTCGTTCGCACCTGTAATCCCAGTACTTTGGGAGTCCCAGACAGGAGGATTGCTTGAGCTCAGGAGTCTGAGACCAGCCTGGGCAACACAGCAAAGCTTCGTCTTTACAAAAGATAAAAATTTTCTTAAAAAAACTAGCCAGGTGTGGTGGCGTGCACTTATAATCCCAGCTACTCAGAATGTTGAGGTGGAAGGATTGCCTGATCCCAAGAGGTCAAGGCTGCCATGAGCCATGATCATTGTGATAATGAAACTGCACTCCAACCTGTGCAACAGAGTGACACTTCAACTCAAAAACAAAACAAAACAAAACAAAAACAAGCACTAGGAGGGCAGTGATGGTGAGTGATTGCCGATGGGTATGGGCTTTCTCTTCAGGGTGATGAAAATGTTCAAAACTTAGATTCTGGTGATGGTTGCGCAACTCAGAAAAATAATCAGATGGTACGCTTTTAATAGGTGAATTGTATGGTGTGTGGCTCTCAATGAAACCTTTTTTGAAAAATATCACTTCCTATAGTGCTCAGTCAAGTATAGCTTTCACTGAATCATAGTTCACGACCTCTCAGACCACTGTTGCTACCACACTGGGCAAAGAGAAGCAGGAAATGCCTTCAACTCATGCTTGCAAAACAGCCGATTTGAGATGGAATGCAAGCAGTCTACATCAGTCATCCTGTTGAATTTTCAGCACCAGAGGGACAAAACACTTATCTGAGTAACTAAAAAGCATGTGCCCAGATGTATAGACAGGCAAGGACACAGAGGGTGGCTAGGCATGGTGGCTCGCGCCTATAATCCCAGCACTTTGGGAGGCCGAGGTGAGAGGATTGCCCGAGCCCATGGATTCGAGACCAGCCTAGACAATTTGGTGAGACCTCATCTCTACAACAACAACAACAAATAATAATAATAATAATAATAATAAATTAGCCAGGCATGGTGGCGTGTGCCTGTAGTTCCAGCTACTTGGAAGACTGAGGCAGAAGGATCGCCTGAGCCTAGCAGGTCAAGGCTGCAGTGGCCGTGAGCGTGCCACTGCCCCTCCAGCCTGGGCGACAGAGTGAGATTCCAATTCTAAATAGATAAATGAAAGCAGAAGAGATGCTGGTGATCCCTGCTGGGGGCCAGCCCCTGCAGAGAGATTTAGGGGGTCCCTGGGAGATGTGGTGGCGTCGGCGATTATTCTGAAGAAATAAGGAGAAAGAAAGAGACGGGGGGGGGCGGAGAAAAAAAGAGACTAGACTCTGTCTAGTGCAGAAGCCGTTTAATGGGACAAACCGTGAGTCTTTTATCCCAAATTTTCACAGGTTAAATCACAAGACTTTCGCGTGAACACAAAGCCAGGTGGATGAGGGAGCATCGCCCACCCACCAGGTGTTTCCTTAGGCATGAAGAAGGATAATCCCAATTAAATCAAAAGACATTTACATGAACACAAAGCCAGGTGGATGAGGGGCGTCCCCCACCCACCAGGTGTTTCCTCAAGCATGAGGAAGGATGATCCCAAAATTATCTCACTGTTCTTCATGCTTGGTTAATATTCCTCAAAAGCAATACTACAATTCTAATATCATAATATTCTAATAATCAATAACTTTTAAAATTTATGCATACACAACACCTAATAACTAACTTAAATCCTAATTTCTATTTTACGCTAATTCTACCTACACTATAGAAACTCTTAATTATAGCCCAAACCAGTTCCTAAAGAATGTGGTCCAGTCAAAAGATCATGCTGGGCCGTTTCTAGGAACAATTGATTACAATCTCTTAACAAAATGGCTGTTCTAAAATCTTATATATTTATTTTAACTTCCATAAATTTTCTAATTCCTAATTCTAATATATAAAGCTGATCATCAGCAATAAAGCTTCTAAAAATAAAACCCAAATATAAAATGTAAGTTGTACTAAGGCCAAAACCACAATAGTAGAAAGTGGGAACAATGAAATTTCTAAAGTTAGCTGTATTCTTATTAAACCTCAAAGTATCATGTTTGATCATCTTGAACTAACATAATTCACTGACGTAGCATAACCTATTCTACAATACTTTCTATGAATAAAATAAATTCAATTTCTATAATAAATGGAAAAACCCTACACTAACTGTAGCTAAAACCGGTTTAAAAGAATGCAGCCCAGTCCAAAGTATGTGCTAGGCCCTAGGAATGTGGCTCAGCCCAAAGTTCGTGCTGGACCATTTCTAGTAACTCTAGATAATTATCTATATTATTAAGGTTGAAACAGCACTTTATATGTATATACTAATTCTACAAATATACTTTTAAATCTTATAAAGAAGTTTGTACTGTATTAAAGGCTCCCAAATGTGACCTGAGTTTGAACTGTGTTAAGTTTAAAGCCGAAACCGCAGTCTGTGAGAAACGGGAACAATGGACTCCTAAAGTAAGCCATGCCTGTTGTACTCTCAGAGCTTCATGCTTAGATCATCAAAGTTCCTTCTAATGAGATGTGCTAAATAGCAAAAAAGGAGGAGGGAATGGGCCAACAGCTCCTGAACACATCCTAGTGGTCTCAGGGTCCACAGCCCACCTTGATCCATAACGTTCAGGTGGGCCTCCGTGGCTGGCTCCCAACATCCCTCCCTTCCCCGCTCCAGAACTCCCAAACCTAACTGAAACCTGGTATAAAAACTGTAAATGACAGAGTGTGCTCATGGGAAAGTAAAAGACAGGGAAATAAGTCAGCATTTATTGAGCATCTGCTATGTGCAACACACACTGAATGCCAGATGTAGGACATAAATCATCTCGTGACGTGTGGTTTGGCAAGAGCTGTAAATCTTCCCATTTTTCAGATGAAGAAATAGAGATTTTTGAGACGTTAATAACTTACCCAAGGTCTCATGAGTTTCAGGCCAGAAATTAAAACCAGTTCTCCTGGATCCTGGATATTTCAGGATGTTTATCCCACATCAGTGTCCTGTTATTTATTGCTTCCCCTGTTGCGCTGATGGTCCCAGCAAAGGAACCAAGGGTGTGTGGCCAGAACCACGGGAGCCTGAGGAAGGGCGCCCTAAGTCCTGACCTCGTTCTAAACCCCACTATTCTGCACCAGTTTGTCATTTCAGGATCTCTCACGGTGGCAGCCGAAAGTCAGCCAAGTTCTTCTTGCCTGGCAAGTCCTGAGATGCGCTCTCCTAGTTGGGGGCCTCCAGGACAGTGTCAGAAAGGGGGAAGTGAGGCTCACACACAAGCCCTCCTCCATCCTTGCACCTCTCATCACCAGGCTCGGGACGTGCGCGCGCATTCTCGCTCATGCATGCCGGCCACGTGGCCTGGGCCGGGAGTCACAAGCGGGAAAGACCCCAGAGGGTTCGGGGGAGGGAACCTGACTGTACTGAAGGCACAGTACAATGGAGGCAGAGAGAGGCAGAGAGAGAGAGAGAGAGAGAGAGAGAGAGAGAGAATAGCTTTCCTGGGAGGCCCTCACTTGGGGAGGTACAGAGCTCCCCAGGGCCCAAGCTGCTTTCTAGGAGAGCAAGGAGCCAAGGGTGCCTGTGGCCAGTTCTGCAAGGAAGCCAGGCCCAGGCACCTGCTTCCCAGAGGAATCCAGCCAACAGAGCTCTAGTCATCAGCTCCTCGAAGCTCTGTGCTCCCTGAGCAAGGGACCAAGAAGAGGAAACTTTCTCTTTCTCTTACAGGTAGTTTATCCAGGGTAAGGGGCCTCAGGGTGACCAAGTCCCTACAACCTGATGAGATATATTTTAAAATCTCCAAAGGGAAGCTCAGAATGTCTGAGCGTATCTCTCTGCACATGGTCCAGATTCAGGGAGCATCTGAGCCCATCATACCCCAAGATACTCAGGCAGAGACTCCTGCCTGCATTTTATGGGATAAGTAGGTCGAATGTTCCCCAAAGATGATTCTGGGAAATGTTTCCCCTATAATATGCTCTATAAAGATAGTTAGGTGAACTTGGAAAGATCTCTTTTGTCCTCTCTCTGGAAAATCTGCAATCCTCATTAAAGTCTCTGAGAAGTACCGCAGCAAAGATGGGTTTACCCTTGTTCAATCCAACTTTTTACAAAGCTAGGTTACCCCAAAACCATTTTGCACAGAACACCTCCTTACTTGCTACAGAAGTAGGGTTCCAGGGATTCACATTAAGAAACACTTTTTGAAGCAAAGTTACAGAGATGAATGATCGTGATAGTTACACAACAGTATGAATGTGTTTAATAACACGGAACTGTAACACTTAAACATGGTGACCACGGTAAGTTTTATGCTGTATATATATGTTACAAGTTGGGGAGGGAAAAAAAAACGCGTGTTGAATCTCTGCTCATCTCAGCTATAATAGTGTTTCTCTTCCACCCTGACCCGCTGTATCTTCTTCATTGGGTGCCAGCGTGGGTTTGAACATCATCAGTGCACTCTGTTCCACAGTTGGCGTCATACTCTTCATCACAGATCTAAGTATCGCCAGCACAGCACATCCCATGACTATTTTCCTTAGAACACCTGGAGTGTGGTGAGTATCGCTCTCGGCCAAAGATCTCCAGGTTCTGACTTTATTGTATTTAGAAATCTGCCAGAAGGAGCTTAACAACTAAGCTTCGTCAAGAACATGGTAGGAAAAGGAGGTGCTCTTGGAATCAGAACAAAGTTTAAAGACCTTGACCCATACATAGCTTTAAGCACATGACTTTCTTATTCTTGGTTTCTGCCTTTACAAAACAGTTCCTTCCTTACGGCATTGCTGAGATAATTAAGTGTGACTGTACAAGGAAGCGTATGTACCACCAACCAGCCCTTCTCCTCGCGTTCTCTGCCTTCCTGCCCATTCCTACAGACCAGGAATTGGCAAGCTTTTTCTGTGAAGGGCCAGATAGGAAATATTTAGGGCTGTGAAGCCCTATAGCATCCACAGAAAGTTCTGGGCGTAGTAGCTCACACCTGTAACCCCAGCAGCGCTTAAGAGCCTGAGGTGGGAGGATTGCTTGAGCCCAGGAGTTTGAGACCAGCCTGGGCAATATAGCATGACCTCTTTTCTACAAAAAATTAAAGAATTAGCCAGGTGTGGTGATATGCATGCCCCTAGTCCTAGCTACTTGAGAGGCTGAGGTGGGAGGACTGCCTGAACCCAGGAGGCTGAGGTTTTGGTGAGCCATGAACAAGCCACTGCACTCCAGCCTGGGTGACAGAGTGAGACTTTGACTCAAAAAAAAAAAGCTAAACAAATGATCATGGCTGAGGTCCATTAACATTTTATTTGCAAAATAGGGAGCAGGCAGGATTTGACCTGTGGACCATAATTTTCTCACCTATACTATAGACCAGCACTGTCCGATAGAAATATGCAAGTCACATATGTGACTTTAAATTTTCTACTTGCCACTTTTTTATAAAAGAGGGAAAAAGAAGGATAACTGAAATTAATTTTAATAATATATTTTATTTAACCCAGTATATTCAAATATTGTCATTTCAACATGTAATCAATGTAGAAACTTGATTTGCTATCTTGCATTTGGGGAATCAAGTCTTTAAGGAGAGAATTGAAAACAGGAAGTTGCAGGCAATTCTTTTGAATTTTGGTGTTTAAAACAATTTTTTTTTTTTTTTTGAGTCAGAGTCTCACTCTGTTGGCCAGGCTGGAGGGCAGTGGCACAGTCATGGCTCACCACAGCCTCAACCTGCTGGGTTCAGACTATCCTTCCACCTCAGCCTTCCTAGTAGCTGGAACTACAGGTGTGCACCAACATGACCAGCTATTTTATTTTTATTTTTGTATTTTGTAGAGATGGTGTCTCGCTATGTTGCCTGCCCAGGCTTGTCTCAAACTCCTGGGCTCAAGTACTCCTCCTGCTTCAGCCTCCCAAAGTGCTGGGACCACATGTATGAGTCACTGTGCTCAGTCGACAATTCTTTTTAAGGATTTGTCTGAAAGAGGAACAGAGAAATAAGGCACGGGGCGAGGTGGCTTCTGCCCCAATAGGGCATAGGCCTCACAGTGTGAGGCTGTGTGAGGTGGCTCACACCTATAATCCCAGCACTTTGGGAGGCCGAGGTGAGAGGATTGCCTGAGCCCACGGGTTCGAGACCTGCCTGGGCAACTTGGTGAGACCTCATCTCCACAATAAAAAAAAAAAAAAAAAAGTAGCTGGGTGTGGTGGTGCATGCCTGCCTGTAATTCCAGCTACTTGTGGAAGGCTAAGATGGAAGGATTGCCTGAACCCAGCAGGTCGAGGCTACAGTGGCAGGGAGCGTGCCACTGCCTTCCAACCTGGGTGACAGAGGATGACTCCGACTTAAAAAAAAAAGAAAGAAAGAAAAGAAATCCAGTGTGTGTCTGCACTTAAAGCACATCTTGATTTGGGACTAGCAGCCTCTCAAATGTCCAAAAGCCACACAGGAATCGTGGCTACTGAAATGGACAGAGCAGCCACAGATGAGCTACCTGCATCCCATGGAAATTCAACCCCCTCATCTGTGCCTCTCCCACCCACTCAAGTTCTCCTCCCCCTCCCCACCCCGTCTCTCTTCCACATCATCAGTCTTCCCCCTTTACTGAATGAAGCGTATCCATCAGCATTAAACATGCTCTTGTTCCTTCCAGCTTAAATAGCAAACCAGCCATGCCAAGCACGGTGGCTCATGCCTGGAATCCCAGCACTATGGGAGGCAGAGGCAAGAGGATCGCCTGAGCCCAGGGGTTCAAGATCAGCCTGGGCAACTTGGCGAGACCTTGTGTCTACAATAAATCAAAAAAATTAGCCAGGCATGGTGGTGTACACCTGTAGGTCCAGCTACTTGAAAGGTTAAGGCAGAAGGATCACCTAAGCCCAGCAGGTCGAGGCTATGGTGAGCCGTGATCATGCCACTACACTCCAGCCTGGGTCGCAGAGTGAGACCCTGACTCAAAAAACAAAAGTAAAAAATTCCTTCTCTGAGAAGCGGAACTTTTGTTACTCTCACAGTTCATCTAGGGTAAGGGGCCTCAGGGAACCTCCCCCTGGTCGCTACTGCCCTATGCCCTATTTCTCTCCTTAAAAAGAATTGTCAGCTGAGCACAGTGGCTCATGCGTGTGATCCCAGCACTTTGGAAGACCAAAGTGGGAGGATTTCTTGAGCCCAGGAGTTTGAGATAAGCCTGGGCAACATAATGAGATCCCGTCTCTACAAAATACAAAAATTAAAATAATAAAAAAAAATAACTAGGCATGGTGGTGCACGCCTGTAGTTCCAGCTACTAGGAAGGCTGAGGTAGAAGGATCACCTGAGCCCAGCAGGTCGAGGCTGTGGTGAGCCATGACCGTGCCACTGTCCTCCAGCCTGCGCAACAGAGTGAGACCCTGACTCAAAAACAACTGCTTTTTTTAAACACAAAAATTCAAAAGAATTGCCTGCAACTCCCCGTCTTCAATTCTCTCCTCTTGTAGTCTCTCCGAACCTGATCACTCAGACTTTTGGCCTCACTCCTCCAAACACCAGCTCTGTTCCCAGTCCCCAACCACCTCTCCTCTCTGATGGACTCTGCTTGGCTTCCAGGCTCCCCACTCACTGGTCGTTCTCTTCTCTGTCTTCTCTGCGGGTCTTTCTCTTTTTCCCAGTCTCTTAGGCTCAACCGTCAGTTCCCTAGTTTTCGTCCTCTCCTCACTGCCCTGTCAATCTCATCCAGTCTGGTGGCTTGAAACACCTTCTCTGGGCCAGTGACTCCCAGATGCATGGCTCCAGCCAGGTCCTCTCTGTCCCATGCCAGTCGGGCAGGTCCGATAGTCAGTTCAACAGCTCGAAACGCATACCTCCGGGTCTCATCTCCAGATCTCACTCCCAAACCTTCCTCCTCGGTTTTCCTGATCCCACGGACGGCAGCTCTATCCTTCCAGTTGCTCGGGACAAAACCTTGGAGTCATCATGGATGCCTCTCTTTCTCTCTCACCTCACAGCCAATTCCTCGGACAATCCTGCTGGGCTTACTTTCAAAATGCATCCAGAATCCAACCATTCCCCGCATTCCCGCGTTGTCCTGAGCCACCACACCTCCCGCCTCATCCCGGACCTCCTAACTACCCCTCCCCCATCCCTGCCTCCTCCCTGCTGTTCTCAGCAGGGCAGCTGGAGGAATGCTCTGGAAGTGTGAGATCCCATCACTTCTCTGTTCAAAACCTTCCACTGCTGCCACTTCACTCAGAAAAAAGCCAGCAACCCAAAGGCGCTGGGGCTGTGGTGCCCTCGGCCCCAAGCTCTGCCATGCCCCTCTGGCTCTCCCCCCACAAACCTCTTTGATGTTTTCACAGATATTTCCACCTTTTCCACATTCAGGCTTGGAAGGTCCGCTCTGACTGGGATGCTGTTCCCTCAGATATCCCATGGCTCCCTGTCCCTCTACCCCTCCCTCCCACCCTCCAACCCGAAGGGGCCCAACTGCCCAGCAATCACCTCCCTGGAGAGGCCCACCGGAAAACCAGCACCCACCCCATCCTAGCATCCCTGCTTCCTTCCCCCTAACCCATCTTCCCTGTGGCCTAAGCATCTTCTAACACCTTCTGCAGTGAACTTAAGCGTTCCACTTCCTGCTTCCTGCCCGCCCCCTCCCACTGGAATATGGGTTTCTTAAGGGCAGGGATGTTTTCTGTTGCGCTCACTGAGGTACCTCAAATACCTAGAAGTGCGCCTGGCACAGTGTAGACACCCTGCAACCTGCCTGGGCAACTTGGTGAGACCTCATCTCTACAATAAATCCAAAAAAAAAAAAAAGTAGCTGGGCGTGGTGGTACATGCCTGCCTGTAATTCCAACTACTTGGAAGGCTGAGACAAAAGGATTGCCCGAGCCCAGCAGGTCGAGGCTACAGTGGCAGGGAGCGTGCCACTGTCCTCCAGCCTGGGCAACAGAGTAGGACTTCGACTAAAAAAAAAAAAGAAAAGAAAAAGAAATCCAGTGTGTATCTGCACTTAAAGCACATCTTGATTTGGGACTAGCAGCCTCTCAAATGCTTAAAAGCCACATGGGAATCGTGGCTACTGAAATGATCAGAGCAGCCACAGATGAGCTACCTGCATCCCATGGAAATTCAACCCCCTCATCTGTGCCTCTTCCACCCAAATGAATAAATGAATGCACCAGCTGCCGTATATACTCAGTAAGGGTTGGCCATTAACTGTCATTTGTGTTCAGTCAGAAGGTCCTTTGCCCTCCAAGAGACCTGAAGACTTCTCTCTTCAAGATTCCTAACAAAAGCCTCTCCCCAGAGACCCTCCCCATGGACCAAGTTCATGTTGTTTATCAAAAGTACCTTGAGCTCCTCCCCGCCTGGAAACATTTTATAGCTCCCAGACGCTTTAGGATTAAAGTTCAAGTTCCTCTGCCAAGTAGTTGTGCTCACCAGGGATCTGGCTCTCTCTCTCCGGTGCCCTCAGCTCGCCTTCCTCCGAATCTCTCACTCACCCTGAACACCAGCTATTCCCTTTCTCTAGGAGACGCAGGCACTAAAGAGTGCTTGGGATTTTTCTTACTAGAAAATAACCCACCAAGGAGGCATGGGCTGCCCAGTGAAAGAAAATAGAAGCAGATGCCGGTTTAGGTGCTAAGAAAGAGGAAGATGAGAGTAGGATTCGGGAAAGGCTAAACCCGGTTGCACAGTCAATGCCCTGGGGCAGAGAGGACAGTCATTTTTGAGTCAGGAAACTTGACTTCTAGCAAGGTAGATAGATACAGACATGGATCACCCTAATTCACACCGGATGGGACGAGAAGTATAAAAGAGAAAAAAGAAGTGACTCGGTACTGAGAAGAGAGAGATTTTAAATCCCTATGAGATTTAAACAGGTAGGGGTAGGAACAGGCATCATAGGCAAAGGAGAAGGCAAGATGAAGATGTCCGATGTTCTTCCGACGTCCGATCTCAGAAAGAAAATTCCTCTCGTGCCCACCACACAGCCTATCTTCAGGCCTCAGTGGTCCCCTGAACATGAAGGGCCAGCCTTGCAAAAAATGACCCAAGGAATGGCGGGGTCCAAGGAGTTCCACCGCAGGAATTATTTCTGCTTGAGGGACCCTGTTTCCATGGAAGATTTTATCTATAGGAGGCTCTCTCAGCCTCTGTGACTCATTGACTTAGACATTTTCATCTTGCCTTCCCTCTTGGCTGGGATGCCTGCTCTTAACCCCGCCCCTCTATGTCCCCTCGTAAGAATGAAGAATCTCTCCCTCCTCCATGCCCTGAGCCACTTTTTTTTCTCTTTTTATAGCTCTTATCCCATCTGATGTGAATTTTGATGGTCTATATCTTTATCTGTCTTTCTCACTAGATTGTGCCTCTCGGGATACATTTCTCAGCCACTTGTACCGAATAGGTGTTTAGAAACTGCTTGCTAAATTCAGAGGGAGGCCAGGTGTGGTGGTTCACACCTGTTATCCCAGCACTTTGGGAGGCCCAGGTGGAAAGATTGCTTGAGTCCAGGAGTTCGAGACCAACCTGGGCAACATGGTGAGACCTCATCTCTACCAAAAAAATTTTTTTAATTAGCTGGGTATGGTGGTGTGAACCTGTAGTCCTAGCTACCCAGGAGACTGAGGCAGAAGGATCACCTGCCCTCCAGCCTGGGCAACCAGAGTGAGACCCCAACTCAAAAGAGAGAGAGAGAGAGAGAGAGAGAGAGAGAGAGAGAGAGAAATTGAGAGGGAGGAAAAAGGAAAGGGGCCAACGAGAGGACTCCACAGTAGCGAGAATTCTCTGAGCAGCAGGCTCTCGCCACTATCATTTTTTAAAGTGGCAATTGAGAAACATTTATTTGGTACCATGGGCCATGTACTTTTACCATCACATTATCATCTCACATCATTGGATCTCAAATGGCAGCAGGGGTCGTCTCTTGACTTTTCAGATGAAAATGGATTCCACTCAAACTCTCTTCCCAGAAATTCTGGGAGACCCCACGCTCCTGGGTATTCTTGGAGAGCAGCAAGCAGAGGGCTTATATTTCTCCTGGTTGCTTCCTGCTACTGCTGGATTAATATACTTTGGGGATCCTGTCACTGGCTGTTTTTTCCAAGCCAAAGGGACATCCCCAATCCCTTCCCTCCGGCAAATGCCACTGCCATAAGCCAAGAAGGGCCTCATCGTGGCGGACTTTCTCCAGAGGTTCAGAGGAGTGGTGGAGGTTTGCATCAGAGCCCAGCAATCTTCTGATTGCAGAAGATCAGACACCCCAGCTTTGTGAAGTCTTGTGTTCTCTCAGGTGGCCTTTCCCGCAGGCTCCACCTTCCCACCACGTGCCCCTTCCGAGTTTCTCCTTTCACCACCTGGCTTTTCTCTCTGCGGCTTGTCTGCACCTTCAGATTCCTGTCCTTGCCCCGCTGTTTCCCTGTCTAATGCCAGACCCCAGCCTCCGGTCTCCAGCACATCCGAAGCCACCTGTCAAGATGCTTCCCTAAACAATGACTTTCCTTAGACAAGCACTGGCACCACATGTTGAAATAACAATTCTTGGCCGGGCATGGTAGCTCACACCTATAATCCTAGCACTCTGGAAGGCTGAGGTGAGAGGATTGCTGGAGCCCACGGGTTCGAGACCAACCTGGACAACTTGGCGAGACCTCATCTCTACGATAAATCAAAAAATTAGCCAGGCATGGCAGCGCGTGCCTGTAGTTCCAGCTACTTGGAAGGCTGAGGTGGAAGGATCGCCAGAGCCCAGTGGATCGAGCCTGCAGTGGCAGGGAGCATGCCACTGCCCTCCAGCCTGGGTGACAGAGTGAGACTCCAACTCAAGGGAAAAAAAGGCAATAACAATTCTCCTCACTTGATCCTCACAAAAAAGCTGCAGTCGGATATTTTCCCCATGAGGCTGAGAGAGAACAGGGGACTTCCCAAAGACAGAGAGAGTCCACAGCAGGGCCACCATCTGAGCTCAGACATCAGACTCCCGCTTCAGTGCTCATGTCCTCCCACTCGACTTTGCCTCCAGGTCCCGGGCATGGCGACTTCTGGCGTGTTGCTCGTCTTCTGCCTCCTGGAGTTCTGCGTTGCTTGCGTGTCTTCCCACTTCGGCTGCCAGCTCGTCTGCTGTCAGCCCAGCAGCGTGAGTCCCGGGCTCCCCAGTGGGTGGGGACAAGAAGGGTCTCCAGGCTTCTGGGTCCCCACCAGGAGCAGCAGGACGGTCCCACGGTGTCCAAGAGCGTGCCGTCCTTCTTTTCACTCTTCTTCGTGGGCCTGCTTTTCCGGTCGGGGTGGTCTACCCGACCATCTATGCAACCATCCCAGAACCAGTGAACTTACCGCCAAGTTATTCCAGTGAGGCCCAGGGCTCCAGATAAGCAGAGCTAAAGATTCTAGAAGCATCCTTCACCAGAACCAAAAGAAGCCCTCCTCCTCTGGGCTTCTATCACCGAGGTTCGTCCTGTCCTGACGACTGAGGGAAATGTCTTTCCAACTGCTTGCATCTTTGGTTTCCTTCTTCGATTCAGCCTGGTGAATAATGCTGTCCCTCTATTAAAAGGAAGATAAGGGTTTAACACGGATCTTAGCAAAGAGGCTCTCCCTGGGGCACAGCTTCTGTGTGTGTGTGACAGGGCCTTGGCACACACACACCCGTGTTTCTGCTGCTTGTGGGCTGGAGGAACAGATGCGCAGACAGCCAGTCTTCACTCTTTCAGTCACTCATCCACTTAATAAATATGTCCTGAGCATGTGATGTGTTCAAGGCTCTCTTCGTGGGAACACTGGTGAACATGACTTAGTCTGTGGCCTCAAGGAACTTCTGGCCTCAGGAGAGAGGGCTCCGTAGGACAGCAGAAGGAACCCAAGGGTTGGGGGGCAGAAGGAACACAAAGCTAAGTATTATTTCTTCTGGCAGTGGTGTGGCAAAGAACGAGGGCAGCAGAGGAGAGACTTGGTTGAGGAAGAAACACCTAAAAGGTGTCAAAGGAGAGTGAGGGGTTTCCGGTGTCATGAGGACCACATCGTTTGAGAGACCTTTGGAGAGAGTGAGTCATCCGCTGAGATGATCAGTCCTTTTAGCGGCCGGTACCACTGATGTGACAGAACTATGAATGTATGATGTCTTCAGATAAGAAACAAAATTATGGATTTCGCAGGAACTTAGATGGATTTAAAGTCTATAATACTCAGTGATCTATCACAGAAACATAAGAGTACCACATGTTCTCATTCATAAGCAGACCCTGAACAATTATTATAATACTATAAGAAAGAAATTGGCAGTAGCGGGAAACTGCCAGGGGAGGGAAGTAGGAGACACACAACATCAATAAAGGTACTTTATCTCAAACCAGGCAAAATGGGGACCAAAGGAAGGCCCAACCTTTACCTGTACCATGACCCCTTGTATACCTAATTCTGAACTGTAGCCCACATCTTTAAAATAAAAAGGAAAAAGAAATCTTCCAGGATCATATTGCTCATTAAAAGGACTAACCCTGAGGATAACTGGCTGGGACTGAAACTTTATTATTTGCAGGCAGTAATTTAAATATTGTTATCCACGATGCTCAACAGACATCCAAAAGGTTGCATTTAGATGGGTTATAGCAATAATCTCTAAAGCCTTCCTTAGCTACAGAAGGACTGCCACTCTTCGTTTGTTGTTTGTTTTGGTTACTAAATATAAAACATAATTTGACCCTTGTAAACATTTTGCCCTTTGAGTTTGTTTAAAATATTCTTCTAAATCAGCAGTCCCCAACTTTTTTGGCATCAGGGACCGGTTTTGTGGAAGACAATTTTTCCACAGACCTATTATATTCAAGTACATAACATTTACTGTGTATTATTATTACATTGTGATATATCATGAAATAATTTTACAACTCGCCCTTTTAAAAAAAAGAGTTGCAGATGGAAGTGGTAAATAAAATAATGGGTGGGCCACAGGGGGACTGACTTAAGCGTCGAATTCTGACGTAAAGCCTGCCACCAGACACAGTTATACAATTGAAGTCCATCAACTCACTTGCCACTCACGGATAGGGTTTTGATATGCGTCTGCAAGTAACTGATGTATTACGGTCTCTGTGCAGTCAAATCTCACTGCTGATGTTCATCTGTCTTTGCAGCCTCTCCCCAGCACTAGCACCTCCGCCCCAGCTCCACCTCAGATCATCAGGCATCAGATTCTCATAAGGAGCACGCAACCCAGCTCCCTCGCATGTGCAGTTCGCCATAGGGTTGGTGCTCCTGTGAGAATCTAATGCCACCGCTGGTCTGACAGAAGGCAATGTGAGCAATGGGGAGCAGATGTAAATACAGATGAAACTTTGCTCACTTGCCTGCCTCTCACCCCCTGCCGTGTGGCCCAGTTCCTGACAATCCCTGTGGCCTGGGGACTGGTGACCCTTGTTCTTTTTTTTAAGTAGAATTTATTGAGAAGACAGAAAAGCTCCCATAGCAGGAGGGGGCCTGGGGGGGGGTTGCCAGGGAACCCTGTTCTAAATGACTTGCTGTTAGAGGTGCACCCCCTTCTGCACCTGCATTTTCTTTTCTTTTTTTTTTGAGCTGGAGTCTCACTCTGTCACCCAGACTGGAATGCAGTGGCCGCTCCCAGCCACTGCAGCCTTGACCTGCTGGGCTCCGGCGATCCTTCCGCCTCAGCCTTCCAAGTAGCTGGAACTACAGGCGCACGCTACCACACCTGGCTAATTCTTGATTGATTGTAGAGATGAGGTCTCGCCAAGTTGCCCAGTCGGGTCTCAAACCCGCAGGCCTAGGCAATCCACTCACCTCAGCCTCCCAAGGCGCGGGATTACAGGCTGAGCCACCGAGCCTGGCTTTGCATTTTCTTTGATATCCTTCTGATGCCCATCAACTAGTCAGGAGCAGCTGAGGTTCCAAGGCTAGACCTAAACAGACCCAAGGAATCACAGACCCCCAAAAAGTGGATTTTTACAAATGAAACCCGAAGCATGTGATATCTTGGTTCTAGACTGGCCCTTCACATACCTGTTTTGTAATCTAAGATGTTAGTACATCAGACTCCCCAACAGGGAATAACCTGTTTGCATCATTCTCTAAGAGCTGTGTGGGCAAAGCAAGTCTACTCTTCTCACTACCTTCTTCCCAATTGCTGCCTCTCACTGCGCCACCCAATTCCATACCTTCCCTTTCTACAGACTCTGATTCTCGACCCTGACTCTCCATTCTGTTGCCAGAGTCTCCTTCCTGACATTTCTGACCTCCTGTGGTTTAACTCAGACACCACTGACATTGGTCACCTCCTGTAGTGTGGGTCATCCTAGAGAAGGCACTTTCAATACACTTGGTGCCTCTCCAGATAAGGGGCAGCTGACACTCTAAACTTGCCCTGCTGAAATCACCATGGGTCTTCTTAGAACAGAATCCCTTTCCTATTCTACCCCCTACTCTATCATTACAGTCCCAAGTCCTAGACTTCTTGTCTTAGAGAAGACCACTCACCAACCTGGGGTGACAGCTCACTGCCTCCTGTGGGCAATGAAATTTCATGTGTTCTCTGCACACTCCCACAAGCCATCCACCTGCATGGTTCCATTCACTCCCAGCCCCTTCAGAACAATGAAACATAAAAATCAGGAGACCTTGGAGATCTGTGGCCCACCCAACTATTGGATAGATGAAAACACAGAGATGGTACGATGATTTGAATGCCCCCTCCAAAACTAGACATTGGCATTTGCAATGGTATTAAAGTGTGGGACTTTTAAGAGGTGATTAGATCACGAATGGAGTAATGCAGTTATCTTGGGAATGGGTTAGTTATCACAGGAGTGGGCTCCTAACAAAAGGATAAGTTCTAGCCCCATCATCTCTCTGTCTCATGTGCTCATTGCACTTCAGACAAGGTATGATGCAGCAAGAAGGCCCTTGCCAGACACCAGTGCCATGCGCTTGGACTTCCCAGCCTCCAAAGCTGTGAGAAGTAACTTTCTTTTCTTTATGTATTTCCCAGTCTCTAGTATTCTGTTATAACAGCACAAAACAGACTAAAACAGGCAGAGAGAACAAAAACCTACCCAAAGTTGTCAGCTCAGCTAGGAGTACAGCCAGAACCAGAACCAGAATTCCAGATGGCCAGCCCAGGGATCCTTGCAGGATCATGGGGTGGAAAGAGCAGGGTGATTAAAGACAGAGGATACTGTCTTCACTTCTTTAACTCCCACTGCTGTCAACTGGCTTTCTCTCCCAATTCCCTAACTGAAAATACTGCTCTCACCAAAGTCACCATTGCCCTCCATGTTGCCCTGTCTAGTGATTCTGTTTCCAGCCTTATCTTCCTTGAAATCTGCAAGATTTGACCTAACAAACACTCTCTCCTTAAAACTCTGACTCCTGGTTCTGTTCTGTCTTCTCCATGTGCTCCTCCTCATCCACCTGTGCAAGCAACTTTTTCTCCCCTTGTGCCTCCCATCTGGTGCTGCCCTTGACCTGCCTTTTGAGCAACACTCAACCCTGTCTCTTGGAGGGAACTGTTGAAAGATTCACATGTGCTCATCAGTGCGTGTACGTGCTGCAAAGTGATTACACCATTCAGTCCCTGGGTGTCAAACCTCACCATCCTCCAACTTTGAATTCCTTATGAAAGAAGCCATGCTATTTCCTGGTTCATATGCCTGTCCCCTGGCAAGTTCAAGTACCACTTCCACGGAGAAGATGTGTGAGGCTCTGTATAAGATAGGAAAAACCAAACTGTTTCTCCTACACTCACACTGAACTCTTCTGGTCACCAAAATGTGTAGGGATTTTTCTCACACTGACCAGTTCTCTGGTGGACATCCTCTGGGTGTCCTATAACTCAGTTCTATTCCAATGCTTATCTACTTGAGCCAGGCATGGTGATGTGCATCTGTAGTCCCAGTTACTCAGAAGGCTGAAGTGGAAGGATAGCTTGATCCCACATGATTGTCCTTACTTAAAATACCACTTACAGGTCCGAGTTACTGAAACTTCTAATCAGCTGACTATAAATTATGGGTTCCCACCACTCTCCTCAGGATCAGTTATTTGATAGAGCAGCTCACAGATCTCATGAAAGTGTTTATTTATGTTTACTAGTTTATTATAAACAATGTTATGAAGGATGCAGATGAGAAAGAGGCACAGGACAAGGTAGGTGGGGAGGGTCATGGCTGCTTCCCAGGGCATGCCACTCTCTACGCGTTCGGCAACCCAGCAACTCTCTGATGAGCCCTGTAGGTGAGGGTTTTTATGGAGGTCTCATCACATGGGCACAGTCGATTCTGAACACAATCTCCAGCCCTTCTCTCTTTTCCAGAGAATGGGGAATGGAGCTGAAAGTTCCAAGCTTCTCATCTTGGCTTGGTTCTTCTGGTGAACAGCCCCCATTCAGAAGCCACCCAGACTCACCTCATTAGAACAAAAGGTGCTCCTGTCACCCAGGAAATTCCAAGGGATTAGGAGCTCTGTGTCAGAAGCTGGAGTCACAGATCAGATATTGGAACAAAAGATTCTCCTAGCACCTCTAATTCTCTTTTTTTTGGGGGGGGTAAATAGCTTTTATTAAGGTTCAACTCTTAGGACAAAAGGGTAGCAAAAAATATGTCAAGATGTTTGTTCACAGTGCTCAATATTTTTTCCTGAATATGTTAAGATATTACACTGCTTAATATTTTCCCATAATTCTCAAGAAGCTATAAATTTTAGAAGCTCTCTGACAGAAATCGAGGACAGGGACCAAATATATGGGGTTTCTTTTCTTTTCTTCCTTTTTTTTCCCTAAGTGACAGAGTCTAGCCATTTTGCAAGACTGGCCTCAAACTCCTGGGATCAAACTATCCTTCCACTCCAGCCTTCTGAGTAACTGGGACTACAGATGCACATTATCATGCCTGGCTCAAGTAGATATATTTCTTTTATAATATGAGTTCCCACATCCAGAGCATCCAAGAAAAAGCATGCCTATGGTAAGAGTGGAATGGGGGGGGGGGGAGAGACACAATGTGATTCAGCAGTGACAATATTGAGTGTAACTTGGAAGATTTTTTTTTTTATCTTGACTGAAAAAAAAAATCTTGTTTTTGCATTGTGGCCAAAAACAAAAAAGTAAGACTGTGACTTTTCATGTTTCACAGTAGCTAACTCACACTTGCAGTACTTACCTCTCCTCCCAACCTCCCTAAGACCTTTGGGGCATTACATGGGGAAAGTATGTTTTGTCTTTGAAAGGCACATTTCAGTGTCGGAGGCTACAGTGTCAGGGTAAGACACAAGCTTCCCAGGACCCCCGCCCCGATGCCATGCTGTGACTACTTGACTTGCCCTTCCCGAGACTCTCAGTGCCCGCAGTTTGTAGCGTTCGTGTCGCTGCACTGGCTACTGGGTGCAGTTTCAGCCTGCCTGGTTGCAGACACGGTGTCTTCCTGCCAGGCCCAGGATAAGGTTTGGCAACAGCAGCTACTTGCTGAATGTTTGCGAGAATAAAAAGTAGCCTCTTGCTCTTGGGCACAGTGCCTCATGCCTGGAATCTCAGCACTTGGGAGGCTGAGGCAGAAGGATTGCTTGAGCCTGGACAACATAGCAAGACCTCATCTCTACGGAAAAAAATCAAAAATTTAGCTGGGTGTAGTGGCACACACCTGAGGTCCCAGCTACTCCAGAGGCTGAGGTGGAAGGATCACCTGAACCCAGGAGTTGGAGGCTGCAGTGAACCTTGAGCGCTCCATTGTACTCCAGGCGGGGTGACGGAGTGAGATCCCCGACTCAAACATGAATAAATAAATGCAGTACATACATACACACATAAATACATAAATAAATGTAAAAAATGGAAATGCAGATAAGACACTCTCCGAGTTATCACGTGGCAGGTAAAGAAAAAAAAAGATGACACTTCACCTCTAGTCTTGAGATATCAGAGTACTGACTAAGACTCAGCACCAGCCCATCCATTTCCTGTCAGTCTCGAGAAGTCCAGATGCCTCCCCTTGGCCCACCCTTCCCCCGCCTTCTCACCCAGGGAAGGCTATTTTCAAGCACAGTTGGATGTCTCATAAACTTAAATCAACAACCAGGAGTCAACAGAGACTATACAGATACAGAGAGCCATAAAGGCGGGAGCAGCAAGATTAGATTTCACGCATATAAGAAGGCCGTGAAACCTCGAAAGAAAAACAAGCTGGGCCAGCACAAAGACTGCCGGAAAGCATCATGTGACCAAAGGACACTCCCTGCCCTCCACTACTGAACGATGCCCATGTGCCGGGCACAGGGATGTAGAGCACTATAAACACCTGTCGGATGAACCCAATCTTCTGGGCGGGGTGGAGAAAGGGCTGGGCTCAGTGTCTCAGCCTGTAATCCCAGCACTTTGGGAGGTTGAGGCGAGGGGATTGCCTGAGCCTTTGGGTTCGAGACCTGCCCGGGCAACTTGGCAAGCCCTCGTCTCTACAATAAATCAAAAAATTAGCTGGGTATGGTAGTGTGCGCCTGTAGTTCATGTTACTTGGAAGGCTGAGGTGGAAGGATCGCCAGACCCCAGCAGGTTCGTGCTGGGGTGGCCGTGAGCATGCCACTGCACTCCGGCCTGGGCGACAGAGTGAGTGTCCAACTCAAAAAAAAAGTAATTAGCTCTTATGGAGTCCTTAATGTCTGCCAAATTATTCTTCTGTTCAATGCCATTTCACCCACGTAATCTCATTTTGTATTCGAACAATACAGAGTGGCATTGCCTATGCTTCAGGAACGAGAAATATGAACTCTCAGAGAGGTATAATTATTTGCTCCAGTTCACAACCTTAGTCATTGGTGAAGCTGGATCTTAATCTATGACCCTTTCCTCCAAAACCCATGCTTTTTTGCCAAAGCATCCTGTGATGCCCACAGTGCCGGCCACAGAACAAAAAGCACATGGTGGCGGTGACAATGATGATGTCATCCTTTGTGAACCAGGACCGTGAGGGTCCAAACTGCTCCCTCCCAGTGGGAGCAAATTGATTGTGATCTGAATCTTCCCACGGTCTTCCCCCTCTTCCAGGCAACCCCGTTTTTCCAGGCAGATGTTCAAACCGAAAGCGCTGGCGTCATCTCGAGCTCTTCTCTTCCTCTCATCCAGTTTGCCAGAAAACGTTGTGGCCTCTCCCTTCAAACTTCACACCTACCACCCCGGCCGGAGCCACCAACTTTGCCACCTGGGTTATTGCAATAGCCTCCTCGTGGTCCCCCAGACTCCACTCTTCCCTTCTTAAACCCAGCAGCCAGATTTTATCGTCACATAGCTTAAGTCCAGTCATGTCACGCCTCTACTTAACAGCCTCCAATAAAGTCTGCCAGTTCATTCAAAGTAAAAAACAGGCTGTGAGCTGAGCTCTGTGGCTCAGCCTGTAATCCCGCACTTTGGGAGGCCGAGGTGAGTGAATTGCCTGGGCCCACGGGTTCAAGACCCGTCTGGGCAAGTTGGTGAGACCTCATCTCTACAATAAATCAAAAAAATTACCCGGGCGTGGTAGCATGCGCCTGTAGTTCTGGCTACTTGGAAGGTTGAGGCGGAAGGATTGCTGGAGCCCAGCAGGTCGAGGCTGCAGTGGCCAGGAGCGTGCCATTGCACTCCAGCCTGGGCGACAGAGTGAGACTCCAACTCAAACCAAAAAACAGGCTATGCACAGTGGCTCACACCTGTCATCCCAGCACTTTGGGTGACCAAGGCGGGAAGACTCTTGAGCCCAGGAGTTTGAGACCAGCCTGGCCAACATAGCAAGACCTCATCACTACAAAAAGATAAAAAAATTAGCCGGGCATGGTGGCACGTGCCTGTAGTCCCATCTACACAGCAGGCCGAGGTGGAAGGATCACCTGAGCCCAGAAGGTCGAGACTGCAGTGAGCTGTGATCGTGCCACCACACTCCAGCCTGGAGCGAGACTCCCAACACCACAACAAAAGGACCCTCCGTTGATGTCAAGTCCTTGTAGGATCAGATCTCCTGCTAGTCTCCGCCTGCTCAACCCGACTCCAGCCCGGCTGGCTGTTCCATCTCAGGGAGGCCCGGGTCCGTCTGGCCAGAATGGTCCCGCCTGTGCTTCCACAAGGCTCCGCCTCACCATCTCTGGGCCCTGCTCAGATGTGACCTTTCTTGTGGGGGCCTTCCCCAGTCGCCTATTTAAAGCTGCAAACCAGCTGGGCTCGGTGGCTCAGCATGTAATCCCAGCGCTTTGGGAGGCTGAGATGAGTGGATTGCCTGAGCCCACGGGTTTGAGACCTGCCTGGGCAGGCGAGACCTCATCTCTACAATAAAATCAAAAAATTACCTGGGCGTGGTAGCGCGTGCCTGTAATTCCGGCTACTCAGAAGACTGAGGCAGAAGGATCACTGGAGCCCAGCAGGTCAAGGCTGTGGCCGGGAGTGGCCACTGCACTCCAGTCTAGGTGACAGAGTGAGACTTCAACTCAAAAAATAAAAAAATAAAAAAATAAAGCTGCAAACCAACCCCCCAGTTACCCATGCACTACTGTCCCCCTAACTTCATGTTATTTTTCTCCAGAGTACTTTTTCACCATCTGCGACACTACATATTTTTTACTTATCCATTTGTTCTCTGTCTCCCCAACTAAAATTAAATTCCACAAAGGCAAGGCTGTTTTTGGCCGATGTGGTTCACTGATGTATTCCCAGACTCTGGGATGATCTTTGCCACATAATAAGTGCTCAATTTGGTTTGTTTGTTTGTTTGTTTGACTTGAAGTCTCATTCCATCGCCCAGGCTGGAGTGCAGTGGCACACTCCCAGCCACCACAGCCCCGACCTGCTGGGCTCAGGTGAGCCTTCCACCTCAGCCTTCCAAGTAGCTGGAAGTACAGGTGTATGCCACCACACCCAGCTCATTTTTGTTGATTTATTGTAGAGATGAGGTCTCGCCAAGTTGCCCAGACTGGTCTCGAACCCCTGAGCTCAGACAATCTTCTCTCCTCAGTCTCCAAAAAATGTTGGGATTATAGGCGTGAGCCATGGCACCCGGCCTAACGTGTATTTATATGAATGAAAAATGGTTCTTAACCTGTGACCCTTTCCTCCCAAACCCATGCTCTTTTGTCAAAGCATCCTGTGATGCCCACAGTGCCAGCCACAGAACAAAAAGCACAAAACAGAACAAAAAGCTCCTGATTGGGATACTGAAAACCAAGATTACCGAAGAGGCGAAGACTGGACCCAAGTCCC
>NW_007260154.1:40623-47520 GCF_000164805.1 Carlito syrichta | reverse complement strand
TGTCTTCCTGCCAGGCCCAGGATAAGGTTTGGCAACAGCAGCTACTTGCTGAATGTTTGCGAGAATAAAAAGTAGCCTCTTGCTCCTGGGCACAGTGCCTCATGCCTGGAATCTCAGCACTTGGGAGGCTGAGGCAGAAGGATTGCTTGAACCTGGACAACATAGCAAGACCTCATCTCTACGGAAAAAAATCAAAAATTTAGCTGGGTGTAGTGGCACACACCTGAGGTCCCAGCTACTCCAGAGGCTGAGGTGGAAGGATCACCTGAACCCAGGAGTTGGAGGCTGCAGTGAACCTTGAGCGCTCCATTGTACTCCAGGCGGGGTGACGGAGTGAGATCCCCGACTCAAACATGAATAAATAAATGCAGTACATACATACACACATAAATACATAAATAAATGTAAAAAATGGAAATGCAGATAAGACACTCTCCGAGTTATCACGTGGCAGGTAAAGAAAAAAAAAGATGACACTTCACCTCTAGTCTTGAGATTTCAGAGTACTGACTAAGACTCAGCACCAGCCCATCCATTTCCTGTCAGTCTCGAGAAGGCCAGGTGCCTCCCCTTGGCCCGCCCTTCCCCCCATTCTCACCCAGGGAAGGCTATTTTCAAGCACAGTTGGATGTCTCATAAACTTAAATCAACAACCAGGAGTCAACAGAGACTAAACAGATACAGAGAGTCATAAAGGCAGGAGCAGCAAGATTAGATTTCACACAGATAAGAAGGCCGTGAAACCTCGAAAGAAAAACATGCTGGGCCAGCACAAAGACTGCCGGAAAGCATCATGTGACCAAAGGACACTCCCTGCCCTCCACTACTGAACGATGCCCATGTGCCGGGCACAGGGATGTAGAGCTCTATAAACACCTGTCGGATGAACCCAGTCTTCTGGGCGGGGTGGAGAAAGGGCTGGGCTCAGTGGCTCAGCCTGTAATCCCAGCACTTTGGGAGGCTGAGGCAAAGGGATTGCCTGAGCCTGCGGGTCCGAGACCAGCCCGGGCGACTTGGCGAGACCTCGTCTCTACAATAAATCAAAAAATTAGCTGGGTGTGGTAGTGTGCGCCTGTAGTTCATGTTACTTGGAAGGCTCAAGTGGAAGGATCGCCAGACCCCAGCAGGTTCGTGCTGGGGTGGCCGTGAGCATGCCATTGCACTCCAGCCTGGGCGACAGAGTGAGTGTCCAACTCAAAAAAAAAAAAAGTAATTAGCTCTTATGGAGTCCTTAATGTCTGCCAAGTTATTCTTCTGTTCAATGCCATTTCACCCATGTGATCTCATTTTGTATGCGAACAATACAGAGTGGCATTGCCTATGCTTCAGGAACGAGAAATATGAACTCTCAGAGAGGTATAATAATTTGCTCCAGTTCATAATCTTAGTCATTGGTGAAGCTGGATCTTAATCTATGACCCTTTCCTCCAAAACCCATGCTTTTTTGCCAAAGCATCCTGTGATGCCCACAGTGCCGGCCACAGAACAAAAAGCACATGATGGCAGTGACAATGATGATGTCATCCTTTGTGAACTAGGACCGTGAGGGTCCAAGCTGCTCCCTCTCAGTGGGAGCGAATTGATTGTGATCTAATCTTCCCACCGTCTTCCCCCTCTTCCAGGCAACCCCGTTTTTCCAGGCAGATGCTCAAACCAAAAGCGCTGGCGTCATCTCGAACTCATCTCTTCCTCTCATCCAGTTTGCCAGAAAACGTTGTGGCCTCTCCCTTCAAACTTCACACCTACCACCTCGACCGGAGCCACCAACTTTGCCACCTGGGTTATTGCAATAGCCTCCTCGTGGTCCCCCAGACTCCACCCTTCCCTTCTTAAACCCAGCAGCCAGATTTTATTGTCACATAGCCTAAGTCCAGTCATCACACCTCTACTTAACAGCCTCCAATAAAGCCTGCCAGTTCATTCAAAGTAAAAAGCAGGCTGTGAGCTGGGCTCTGTGGCTCAGCTTGTAATCCCACACTTTGGGAAGCCGAGGTGAGTGAATTGCCTGGGCCCACGGGTTCAAGACCCATCTGGGCAAGTTGGTGAGACCTCATCTCTACAATAACTCAAAAAAAATTAGCTGGGCATGGTAGCATGCGCCTGTAGTTCTGGCTACTTGGAATGTTGAGGCGGAAGGATTGCTGGAGCCCAGCAGGTCAAGGCTGCAGTGGCTGGGAGCATGCCACTGCACTCCAGTCTGGGCGACAGAGTGAGACTCCAACTCAAACCAAAAAACAGGCTATGCACAGTGGCTCACATCTGTCATCCCAGCACTTTGGGTGGCCAAGGCGGGAAGACTGCTTGAGCCCAGGAGTTTGAGACCAGCCTGGACAACATAGCAAGACCTTATCACTACAAAAAGATCAAAAAATTAGCCGGGCATGGTGGCACGTGCCTGTAGTCCCATCTACACAGGAGGCCGAGGTAGAAGGATCACCTGAGCCCAGAAGGTCGAGACTGCAGTGAGCCGTGATCGTGCCACCACACTCCAGCCTGGAGTGAGACTCCCAACACCACAACAAAAAGACCCTCCGTTGATGTCAAGTCATTGTAGGATCAGATCTCCTGCTAGTCTCCATCTGCTCAACCCGACTCCAGCCTGGCTGGCTGTTCCTTTCCTCTCCCAGGTCTGTCTGGCCAGAATGCTCTCGCCTGTGCATCCACAAGGCTCCCCCTCGCCAACTCTAGGCCCTGTTCAGATGTGATCTTTCTCGTGGGGGCCTTCTCCAGTCGCCTATTTAAAGCTGCCAACCAACCCCCCAGTTACCCATGCACTACTGTCCCCCTAACCTCATGTTATTTTTCTCCAGCGTACTTTTTCACCATCTGCGACACTACATATTTTTCACTTATCCATTTGTTCTCTGTCTCCCCAGCTAAAATTTAATTCCACAAAGCCAAGGCTGTTTTTGGCTGATGTGGGTTCACTGATGTACTCCCAGACTCTGGAACGATCTTCGCCACATAGTAAGTGCTCAATTTGGTTGATTTGTTTGTTGTTTGACTTGAAGTCTCACTCCATCGCCCAGGCTGGAGTGCAGTGGCACACTCCCACAGCCTCGACCTGCTGGGATCAGGCGAGCCCTCCAAGTAGCTGGAAGTACAGGTGTATGCCACCACACCCAGCTCATTTTTGTTGATTTATTGTAGAGATGAGGTCTCGCCAAGTTGCCCAAGCTGGTCTTGAATCCCTGGGATCAGACAATTCTCTCTCCTCAGCCTCCAAAAAATGTTGGGATTATAGGCATGAGCCATTGTACCCGGCCTAACATGTATTTATTAAATGAATGAAAAATGGTTCTTAACCTGTGACCCTTTCCTCCCAAACCCATGCTCTTTTGTCAAAGCATCCTGTGATGCCCACAGTGCCAGCCACAGAACAAAAAGCACAAAACAGAACAAAAAGCTCCTGATTGGGATACTGAAAACCAAGATTACCGAAGAGGCGAAGACTGGACCCAAGTCCCCTCCGTCCAGAGCTCCTCCCACAGCACTAGGCTGTGCCTTGGATGGAAGTCAGGGAGTCTAGATGGGTCAGATCATTCCACAGAGGAGCCTAGAAACTCAAGAACAAGTTTAATATGTTGAACCAGTCCCTCAAAATACGTATGAAAAACACGAACAAGAAAAGTATTTCAGTGAACCCAAAGTGTTGGCGATTAAAGGGCCACCTGACTTCCTGTGCTCCAGGGAGAGAACTGCACCACCTTCTTTTCATACCAAGCAGACGTGTTGACTCCCAACATGACCAAACCCTTCAGGGGAAAATACCTACGTCTACACTATCATCTCTTGAAGTGTGGTCCACAGGACCCCTTAGGGTCCTTGACCGGTTAGGAGAGCCACAGATCAAGACCATTTTCATAATAATACTAAGATGTCATTTGCCTTTTTTCCATGTGTTGACATTTGCTCTAATGGTGCAAAAGCAATGATGGTTAAAACTGCTAGCACTCCAGTGAGCATCAAGGCATTCAAGGCTGGGCACGGTGGCTCATGCCTGTAATCCTAGGAATTTGGGAGGCTGAGGGGGGAAGGATTGCTTGAGCCCAAGGGTTCGAGACCAGCCTGGGCACCATGGCAAGACCTCGTCACTACAAAAAAAAAAAATTAGCTGGGCATGGTGGCACACGCCTATAGTCCCAGCTACTCAGGAGGCTGAGGCAGAAGGATCACCTGAGCCCAGAAGGTCAAGACTGCAGGGAGCTATGATCATGCCACCACACTCCAGCCTTGGAGATCCCCAAGAAAAAGACCTTCCGTGAATGTCAAGTCCTTGTAGGGTCAGATCTCCTGCTACTTGCCTCCTGTTCAACAGCCTGGACAACATAGTAAGACTTCATCTCTATGCACACACACACAAAAACAGCATTGCCACTCAACTACACTAGTCATTATTGTATTCTTCTCTGCCATGCATGCATGGGTGGGGGAAATGTCCATTTCACTTAAGAATGTCTTTAATGTGTGTGAAGCACCTAATCCAGTGCCCGACTCACGACAACTACTGATAAAGGTGGACTGTGTTCGTGAAGGCCACACTAGCTTCTAGAGCAGTCCAAGACCTCAGGGTTCCTCCCAGTACAAGTTTGTTTCTTACTCACAAAATCCAGAACAGGTGTTCTTTATCGGCAAGTCAACTTCCATGCATCCAAGCTGGAGGCTGCTCCAGAAAGAGCTGAGTGGGCATTAGGGTCAGGGACATGCCAGGGTTCAAGGAAGGACACGGAGTTCTTGGCGTGGTCTGACAAAGGATGGATCTTGGAATGAGAAATTCACAAGCTGTCAGGGAATCCTGCACACATGGTAAGGATCATGCCTTGCTGAACGCTGAGTTGGGACAGATGATCTAATGAAGGATTTTGTTTTATTTGTTTTATGGGAACAAATGTGAAAAATACCCCCCCCCCAAAAAAAAGAATGTCCTTGACCAGGCGCAGTAGCTCAAGCCTGTAATCCCAGTACTTTGGGGAGGCCGAGGTGGGAGGATTACCTGAGTCCAGGGGTTTAAGACAAGCCTTGGCAACTTGGAAAGACCTTGTCTCTACAATAAATAAAAAAATTAGCTGGACTTGGCAATGTGCACCTGTAGTTCCGCGACTTGGAAGGCTGAGGTGGAAGGATAGCCTGAGCCTAGCAGGTCAAGGCTGCGGTGGCCATCAGCGTGCCACTCCACTCCAGCCTGGGCGACAGAATGAGACTCCAACTCAAAAAAAAAAGAATGTCATTGATGAAGCATTAACAATTCTTTTTTTTTTTTTAATATGTGGGGTACAATTCAGGATTAAGTATACAAGTTATCATGCAGGTAAAACTTGGGCCTCCCTTTTGTCCCTACTTCACCTGGTTTGAGATCAGATACCCTTATTGATGTTATGTGCTCCCCTCCCTCCCCTGGCAGTGCCTCACTCCTGCCAATCCCTTTCTTATAGTATTATGATAAATGTTCAGGGTCCACTTATGAGTGAGAACATGTGGTACGACCCAGCAATCCCCCTTCCGGGCATATATCCAAAGGAACTAAAATAATTCGACAAAAAAAAATACCTATGCATGCATGTTTATTGCAGCGCTATTCACAATAGTGCACAATCACAGCTCACTGCAGCCTTGACCTCCTAGGCTCAACGAATCCTTACACCTCAGACTTCCCAGTAGCTGTGACTACAAGTACATGCCACCACACCTGACTAATATTTTTTATTTTTAGAGACAAGGTCTTGCTATGTTACCCAGTCTGGTCTCAAACTCCTGGGTTCAAGCAATCCTCCCACCTCAGTCTCTCAAAGTGCTGGGATTACCACACCCAGTCAACTTTTTGTGTTTTAAATAGATTAGTAAATACTTTTTAAATGTCTCCATTTTAATTTCTAATATGGTAAATATCAATACAGATAACCCACGTAAACAAGTGCTCTTTGAGAGTCCTTAATAATTTTTTAAGAATGTGACTGGGCTCAGTGGCTCAGCCTATAATCCCAGCACTTTGGGAGGCTGAGGCAAGAGGATTGCCTGAGCCTGAGGGTTTGAGACTAGCCCGGGCAACTTGGAGAGACCTCGTCTCTACAATAAATCAAAAATTTGCCGGGCATGGTAGTGTGTACCTATAGTTCTGGTTTCTTGGAAGGCTGAGGCGGAAGGATTGCCAGAGCCCAGTAGGCAGGTTGATGCTGGGGTGGCCGTGAGAGTGCCACTACACTCCAGCCTGGGCAGCAGAGTGAGACTCCAACTCAAAAAAAAAAAAAAAGAGAGAGTATGAAGGGGTCCTGATGAGGAAGGTCAGCCAGAGCAGGTTAGACACAGATAGACAGGTTTCTTGCAGGCAGGTCTAAATTAAAATAGGGTAAAGCATTCGGACATCTTTCTATTGGTACTTGACCTCCACCCGACCAACCCGGTGCACCAGATCTGACCTGACCTTGTGGATTGGAATGTGGGTAAACCAGTGCAATAAATCACAGAAACAATAGAAAATTACCCAAAACACAGATGTGATGTTCTGAGAAAAGCCCAAATCTAGTTAGGCAGTAACTGTCATTATGTAGAAAGTCTTTGTGATCTTAGAAGGCTGAGAGATGGTCATCAAAATCATGACCAGACCCCTGCAGCCCTCCCCTCTTAGTTCATAGAAAGTGGACAGATGGTCATCAAAACTTGTGACCAGATATTTACAGCCCACCTGTCTCTTAGTTCATAGAAGGTGGAGATGACCAGGCGCAGTGGGTCAAGCCTGTCATCCCAGCACTTTGGGAGGCTGAGGCAAGAGGACTGCCTGAGCCCAGGGGTTTGAGATCAGCCTGTTCTACATGGTGAGACCTCTTCTCTACAATAAATCGAAAGAATAAGCCAGATGCAGTACTGCTGGCCTATAGTTCCAGCTACTTGGAAGGCTGAGGC